>NC_143039.1:11712500-11722500 GCF_057628025.1 Oncorhynchus mykiss
AAAGTAGGCTACACGAAAGGTGCCATACTGTTAACATAACTGTGTGTTCCTGTGGGTTTTCATTGAGTTTCTGTACATCATGAGGCTCATTAGCATTGCTTGCGGTGCAGGACAATTCTCATGCAACAAAAGACTGATCCAATTAAGATCCTCCACCTGTAGGACAAAGACCTCATTCAGTCATTGAAGACTCTTTACACAGTCGAGACAGGGAGATAAAAAAGAGAGAGAACAGGGAGAGAGAGAGAACAGAAAGAGAGAACAGAAAGACAGTGAACGGAAAGAGAGAGAACAGAGAGAACAGAGAGAGACAGAAAGTCAGAGAGAGAACAGAGAGAGAGAACAGGAAATGAAACAGTGAGAGAACAGAGAGAAAGAGAACAGAGGAAAGAGAGAACAGAAAGAGAAAGAGAACAGAAAGAGAGAGAACAGAAAGAGAGAGCAGAGGGGGAGAGAGAGAGAAAGAGAGAGAGAGAGAGAGAGAGAGAGCAGAGAGAGCAGACACCTTCCTCTTCTAGGAGCCTAATTTGGACCAGGGTCCATAGAGCTCTTGGGCCAGTAACCAAAAGGTTGCTAGATTGAATCCCTGAGCTGACAAGATAAAAATCTGTCGTTCTGCCCCTGAACAAGGCGGTCGGTCACCCCACTGTTCCCTGGTAAAAAAATTGGTTCTTATCTGACTTGCCAAGTTAACTAAATCATAAAAAAAATAGGGCGCTGTTTAGGACACAGCCTAGATCTCCTCTCTTTTGTAACAATGACGAAGCAGAGACAGAGATAGCTGCTAGAATTTCTGTATCAGAGCACTGAAGCCTCTCTCTGCTTCCCACTGAACTCTAATATGATCTGTAGCAGACAGATCCCCAACACACAGACATTTATTGCAGTTCGGGCAGGACTTTTCAGACATGATGTTAAATCCCTACTGTGAATATAAATGATGAGAGATCATCATTTCAACGAGACTGAGACAGATAAAGACGTGTTATTATTTGATTTGATTTTACATATGGAGGAGTAGTAATCTGGGCTTTCTCTGTGACATTGGCTGAGTCCTGAATGGCACCCTATTGACCTGGGCCTATGGGCCTGGCCATAAGTAATGCACTGCATAGGGAAGAGGGTGCCTCTAGGGACACAGACACTCTGAATATGCCACGTCCTTGTCTGTGCTGTGCTTGGTCTTCTCCGATAGACCTTGGTGAGGATTTCAACTTAATCTCAGAGCCAGTTTCATTGTGATAAGAAATGAAATGGTTCTCCACAGAGGCCTTTCATGTTGATGACATGGAATACTGGAAGCACACACACACACACACACACACACACACACACACGCACTCACACGCACACACACACATAGTCACATAATCACACATAATCACACACACACAAAAAATAACACACACAAGCACATTCAGCGCCAACAGCAGGAGTCAGAAATGGGACAGACCAGACCAGAACAGACCAGACCAGAACAGAACAGACAGACAGAGACCAGAACAGACCAGAACAGACAGACAGAGACCAGAACAGACCAGAACAGACAGACAGAGACCAGACCAGAACAGACATACAGAGACCAGAACAGAACAGACAGAGACCAGAAAGACCAGAACAGACAGAGACCAGAAAGACCAGAACAGAACAGACCAGAACAGACCAGAACAGACAGACAGAGACCAGACCAGACCAGACAGATCAGTCCTCCCTGTGTCCCTCTGATCAATCAGTACACAAGGCTGCACCATGCTACTGGCTGTTCAGTAAGGCTGTTCAGTAAGGCTGTTCAGTAAGGCTGTTCTCAACACCAGGCTACTGGCTGTTCAGTAAGGCTGTTCAGTAAGGCTGTTCAGTAAGGCTGTTCAGTAAGGCTGTTCAATAAGGCTGTTCAGCAAGGCTGTTCAGTAAGGATGTTCAGTAAGGCTGTTCAATAAGGCGGTTCTCAACACCATGTTACTGGCTGTTCAATAAGGCTGTTCTCAATACCATGCTACTGGCTGTTCAGTAAGGCTGTCCTCAACACCATGCTACTGGTTGTTCAGTAAGGCTGTTCAGTAAGGCTGCGCAATAAGGCTGTTCAGCAAGGCTGTTCAGTAAGGCTGTTCAATAAGGCGGTTCTCAACACCATGTTACTGGCTGTTCAATAAGGCTGTTCTCAATACCATGCTACTGGCTGTTCAGTAAGGCTGTTCAGTAAGGCTGTTCAGTAAGGCTGTTCAATAAGGCTGTTCTCAACACCATACTACTGGCTGTTCAGTAAGGCTGTCCTCAACACCATGCTACTGGCTGTTCAGTAAGGCTGTTCAGTAAGGCTGTTCAGTAAGGCTGTTCAATAAGGCTGTTCAGCAAGGCTGTTCAGTAAGGCTGTTCAGTAAGGCTGTTCAATAAGGCGGCTCTCAACACCATGTTACTGGCTGTTCAATAAGGCTGTTCTCAATACCATGCTACTGGCTGTTCAGTAAGGCTGTCCTCAACACCATGCTACTGGCTGTTCAGTAAGGCTGTTCAGTAAGGCTGCGCAATAAGGCTGTTCAGCAAGAATGTTCAGTAAGGCTGTTCAATAAGGCGGTTCTCAACACCATGTTACTGGCTGTTCAATAAGGCTGTTCTCAATACCATGCTACTGGCTGTTCAGTAAGGCTGTTCAATAAGGCTGTTCAGTAAGGCTGTTCAGTAAGGCTGTTCAGTAAGGCTGTTCTCAACACCATGCTACTGGCTGTTCAGTAAGGCTGTTCAGTAAGGCTGTTCAGTAAGGCTGTTCAGTAAGCTGTTCAGTAAGGCTGTTCTCAACACCATGCTACTGGCTGTTCAGTAAGGCTGTTCAGTAAGGCTGTTCAGTAGGGCTGTTCAGTAAGGCTGTTCAGTAAGGCTGTTCAGTAAGCTGTTCAGTAAGGCTGTTCAGTAAGGCTGTTCAGTAAGGCTGTTCTCAACACCATGCTACTGGCTGTTCAGTAAGGCTGTTCAGTAAGGCTGTTCAGTAAGGCTGTTCAGTAAGGCTGTTCAGTAAGGCTGTTCTCAACACCATGCTACTGGCTGTTCAGTAAGGCTGTTCAATAAGGCTGTTCAGTAAGGCTGTTCAGTAAGGCTGTTCAGTAAGGCTGTTCTCAACACCATGCTACTGGCTGTTCAGTAAGGCTGTTCAGTAAGGCTGTTCAGTAAGGCTGTTCAGTAAGCTGTTCAATAAGGCTGTTCTCAATACCATGCTACTGGCTGTTCAGTAAGGCTGTTCAGTAAGGCTGTTCAGTAAGGCTGTTCAATAAGGCTGTTCTCAATACCATACTACAGGCTGTTCAGTAAGGCTGTCCTCAACACCATGCTACTGGCTGTTCAGTAAGGCTGTTCAGTAAGGCTGTTCAGTAGGGCTGTTCAGTAAGGCTGTTCAGTAAGGCTGTTCAGTAAGCTGTTCAGTAAGGCTGTTCAGTAAGGCTGTTCAGTAAGGCTGTTCTCAACACCATGCTACTGGCTGTTCAGTAAGGCTGTTCAGTAAGGCTGTTCAGTAAGGCTGTTCAGTAAGGCTGTTCTCAACACCATGCTACTGGCTGTTCAGTAAGGCTGTTCAATAAGGCTGTTCAGTAAGGCTGTTCAGTAAGGCTGTTCAGTAAGGCTGTTCTCAACACCATGCTACTGGCTGTTCAGTAAGGCTGTTCAGTAAGGCTGTTCAGTAAGGCTGTTCAGTAAGCTGTTCAATAAGGCTGTTCTCAATACCATGCTACTGGCTGTTCAGTAAGGCTGTTCAGTAAGGCTGTTCAATAAGGCTGTTCTCAACACCATGCTACTGGCTGTTCAGTAAGGCTGTTCAGTAAGGCTGTTCAGTAAGGCTGTTCAGTAAGGCTGTTCAGTAAGGCTGTTCTCAACACCATGCTACTGGCTGTTCAGTAAGGCTGTTCAGTAAGGCTGTTTAGTAAGGCTGTTCAGTAAGGCTGTTCTCAACACCATGCTACTGGCTGTTCAGTAAGGCTGTTCAATAAGGCTGTTCAGTAAGGCTGTTCAGTAAGGCTGTTCAGTAAGGCTGTTCTCAACACCATGCTACTGGCTGTTCAGTAAGGCTGTTCAGTAAGGCTGTTCAGTAAGGCTGTTCAATAAGGCTGTTCAGCAAGGCTGTTCAGTAAGGCTGTTCAGTAAGGCTGTTCAATAAGGCGGTTCTCAACACCATGTTACTGGCTGTTTAATAAGGCTGTTCTCAATACCATGCTACTGGCTGTTCAGTAAGGCTGTCCTCAACACCATGCTACTGGCTGTTCAGTAAGGCTGTTCAGTAAGGCTGTTCAGTAAGGCTGTTCAGTAAGCTGTTCAATAAGGCTGTTCTCAATACCATGCTACTGGCTGTTCAGTAAGGCTGTTCAGTAAGGCTGTTCAATAAGGCTGCTCTCAACACCATACTACTGGCTGTTCAGTAAGGCTGTCCTCAACACCATGCTACTGGCTGTTCAGTAAGGCTGTTCAGTAAGGCTGCGCAATAAGGCTGTTCAGCAAGAATGTTCAGTAAGGCTGTTCAATAAGGCGGTTCTCAACACCATGTTACTGGCTGTTCAATAAGGCTGTTCTCAATACCATGCTACTGGCTGTTCAGTAAGGCTGTTCAATAAGGCTGTTCAGTAAGGCTGTTCAGTAAGGCTGTTCAGTAAGGCTGTTCTCAACACCATGCTACTGGCTGTTCAGTAAGGCTGTTCAGTAAGGCTGTTCAGTAAGGCTGTTCAGTAAGGCTGTTCAGTAAGCTGTTCAGTAAGGCTGTTCTCAACACCATGCTACTGGCTGTTCAGTAAGGCTGTTCAGTAAGGCTGTTCAGTAGGGCTGTTCAGTAAGGCTGTTCAGTAAGGCTGTTCAGTAAGGCTGTTCTCAACACCATGCTACTGGCTGTTCAGTAAGGCTGTTCAGTAAGGCTGTTCAGTACGGCTGTTCAGTAAGGCTGTTCAGTAAGGCTGTTCAGTAAGCTGTTCAGTAAGGCTGTTCAGTAAGGCTGTTCAGTAAGGCTGTTCTCAACACCATGCGACTGGCTGTTCAGTAAGGCTGTTCAGTAAGGCTGTTCAGTAAGGCTGTTCAGTAAGGCTGTTCAGTAAGGCTGTTCTCAACACCATGCTACTGGCTGTTCAGTAAGGCTGTTCAATAAGGCTGTTCAGTAAGGCTGTTCAGTAAGGCTGTTCAGTAAGGCTGTTCTCAACACCATGCTACTGGCTGTTCAGTAAGGCTGTTCAGTAAGGCTGTTCAGTAAGGCTGTTCAGTAAGCTGTTCAATAAGGCTGTTCTCAATACCATGCTACTGGCTGTTCAGTAAGGCTGTTCAGTAAGGCTGTTCAGTAAGGCTGTTCAATAAGGCTGTTCTCAACACCATACTACAGGCTGTTCAGTAAGGCTGTCCTCAACACCATGCTACTGGCTGTTCAGTAAGGCTGTTCAGTAAAGCTGTTCAGTAGGGCTGTTCAGTAAGGCTGTTCAGTAAGGCTGTTCAGTAAGCTGTTCAGTAAGGCTGTTCAGTAAGGCTGTTCAGTAAGGCTGTTCTCAACACCATGCTACTGGCTGTTCAGTAAGGCTGTTCAGTAAGGCTGTTCAGTAAGGCTGTTCAGTAAGGCTGTTCAGTAAGGCTGTTCAGTAAGGCTGTTCTCAACACCATGCTACTGGCTGTTCAGTAAGGCTGTTCAATAAGGCTGTTCAGTAAGGCTGTTCAGTAAGGCTGTTCTCAACACCATGCTACTGGCTGTTCAGTAAGGCTGTTCAGTAAGGCTGTTCAGTAAGGCTGTTCAGTAAGCTGTTCAATAAGGCTGTTCTCAATACCATGCTACTGGCTGTTCAGTAAGGCTGTTCAGTAAGGCTGTTCAGTAAGGCTGTTCAATAAGGCTGTTCTCAACACCATACTACTGGCTGTTCAGTAAGGCTGTCCTCAACACCATGCTACTGGCTGTTCAGTAAGGCTGTTCAGTAAGGCTGTTCAGTAAGGCTGTTCAATAAGGCTGTTCAGCAAGGCTGTTCAGTAAGGCTGTTCAGTAAGGCTGTTCAATAAGGCAGTTCTCAACACCATGTTACTGGCTGTTCAATAAGGCTGTTCTCAATACCATGCTACTGGCTGTTCAGTAAGGCTGTCCTCAACACCATGCTACTGGCTGTTCAGTAAGGCTGTTCAGTAAGGCTGCGCAATAAGGCTGTTCAGCAAGAATGTTCAGTAAGGCTGTTCAATAAGGCGGTTCTCAACACCATGTTACTGGCTGTTCAATAAGGCTGTTCTCAATACCATGCTACTGGCTGTTCAGTAAGGCTGTTCAATAAGGCTGTTCAGTAAGGCTGTTCAGTAAGGCTGTTCAGTAAGGCTGTTCTCAACACCATGCTACTGGCTGTTCAGTAAGGCTGTTCAGTAAGGCTGTTCAGTAAGGCTGTTCAGTAAGGCTGTTCAGTAAGCTGTTCAGTAAGGCTGTTCTCAACACCATGCTACTGGCTGTTCAGTAAGGCTGTTCAGTAAGGCTGTTCAGTAGGGCTGTTCAGTAAGGCTGTTCAGTAAGGCTGTTCAGTAAGCTGTTCAGTAAGGCTGTTCAGTAAGGCTGTTCAGTAAGGCTGTTCTCAACACCATGCTACTGGCTGTTCAGTAAGGCTGTTCAGTAAGGCTGTTCAGTAAGGCTGTTCAGTAAGGCTGTTCTCAACACCATGCTACTGGCTGTTCAGTAAGGCTGTTCAATAAGGCTGTTCAGTAAGGCTGTTCAGTAAGGCTGTTCAGTAAGGCTGTTCTCAACACCATGCTACTGGCTGTTCAGTAAGGCTGTTCAGTAAGGCTGTTCAGTAAGGCTGTTCAGTAAGGCTGTTCAGTAAGCTGTTCAGTAAGGCTGTTCTCAACACCATGCTACTGGCTGCTCAGTAAGGCTGTTCAGTAAGGCTGTTCAGTAAGCTGTTCAGTAAGGCTGTTCAGTAAGGCTGTTCAGTAAGGCTGTTCTCAACACCATGCTACTGGCTGTTCAGTAAGGCTGTTCAGTAAGGCTGTTCAGTAAGGCTGTTCAGTAAGGCTGTCCTCAACACCATGCTACTGGCTGTTCAGTAAGGCTGTTCAGTAAGGCTGTTCAGTAAGGCTGTTCAGTAAGGCTGTTCAGTAAGGCTGTCCTCAACACCATGCTACTGGCTGTTCAGTAAGGCTGTTCAGTAAGGCTGTTCAGTAAGGCTGTTCAATAAGGCTGTTCAGCAAGGCTGTTCAGTAAGGCTGTTCAGTAAGGCTGTTCAATAAGGCGGTTCTCAACACCATGTTACTGGCTGTTCAATAAGGCTGTTCTCAATACCATGCTACTGGCTGTTCAGTAAGGCTGTCCTCAACACCATGCTACTGGCTGTTCAGTAAGGCTGTTCAGTAAGGCTGTTCAGTAAGGCTGCTCAATAAGGCTGTTCAGCAAGGCTGTTCAGTAAGGCTGTTCAATAAGGCTGTTCTCAATACCATGCTACTGGCTGTTCAGTAAGGCTGTTCAATAAGGCTGTTCAGTAAGGCTGTTCAGTAAGGCTGTTCTCAACACCATGCTACTGGCTGTTCAGTAAGGCTGTTCAGTAAGGCTGTTCAGTAAGGCTGTTCAGTAAGCTGTTCAGTAAGGCTGTTCAGTAAGGCTGTTCAGTAAGGCTGTTCTCAACACCATGCTACTGGCTGTTCAGTGTGTGTGTGTGTGTGTGTGTGTGTGTGTGTGTGTGTGTGTGTGTGTGTGTGTGTGTGTGTGTGTGTGTGTGTGTGTGTGTGTGTGTGTGTGTGTGTGTGTGTGTGTGCCTGACCACCATGCCCTTCTCAGGTTTCTGTTGATTCAGTGTGATGTTTCCACAGCACCACAGAACGTGATGTTTTCACAGCACCACAGAACAACGTGATGTTTTCACAGCACCACAGAACAACGTGATGTTTTCACAGCACCACAGAACAATGTGATGTTTTCACAGCACCACAGAACAATGTCGCAGTCATACTGTACATCCCCTGCATTAGTAATCCCACACCCTATTCCCTATGTACGGCATAACCTTTGACCTGGAACCATGGGGAAATAGCACCTAGTTTTCTATATAGAGGTCATATCATAACATTTGACCTGGAACCATGGGGAAATAGCATCTAGTTCTCTATATAGAGGTCATATCATAACATTTGACCTGGACATATAGGGAAATAGCGCCTAATTCTCTATATAGAGGTCATAGCCTCTGGTACGGCACTAAATAGGAAATAAGGTGACATGTATTATTTATTTATTATGTTTATTTGGACAGGGACAACGTACAACACAAACCGATATCTCAGAAGTGAGAATTGATGCGTTACACCACATTTAGCTAACAGCTCATTTCCATCTGCAGTCCCCCGGGGTTCTAGCAGGCCAGTGGCATTTCACACGCTGACCCAGACGTTCTGTAATTTCCCTGACGTTGCGACCGTCGTCTTGAATACAGTCCAGTCTCATCCACATCGTCATCCCCTTTCTGGAGACGACATTATGTTTTTTTAAATAATAGACGCTTAGCCAGCTAGCTGTTACATTGACATGTCTGATGTCCTACTCCAGGGGATGAATGGCTGAGTGGTTACCAGCTGGTAGGATGAATGGCTGAGTGGTTACCAGCTGGTAGGATGAATGGCTGAGTGGTTACCAGCAGGTAGGATGAATGGCTGAGTGGTTACCAGCTGTAGGATGAATGGCTGAGTGGTTTCCAGCTGTAGGATGAATGGCTGATTGGTTACCAGCTGGTAGGATGAATGGCTGAGTGGTTACCAGCTGTAGGATGAATGGCTGAGTGGTTACCAGCTGGTAGGATGAATGGCTGAGTGGTTACCATCTGGTAGGAGGAATGGTTGAGTGGTTACCAGCTGGTAGGATGAATGGCTGAGTGGTTACCAGCTGGTAGGATGAATGGCTGAGTGGTTTCCAGCTGGTAGGATGAATGGCTGAGTGGTTACCAGCTGGTAGGATGAATGCTGAGTGGTTACCAGCTGGTAGGATGAATGGCTGAGTGGTTATCAGCTGGTAGGATGAATGGCTGAGTGGTTACCAGCTGGTAGGATGAATGGCTGAGTGGTTACCAGCTGGTAGGATGAACGGCTGAGTGGTTACCAGCTGGTAGGATGAATGGCTGAGTGCTTACCAGCTGGTAGGATGAATGGCAGATTGGTTACCAGCTGGTAGGATGAATGGCTAAGTGGTTACCAGCTGTAGGATGAATGGCTGAGTGGTTACCAGCTGGTAGGATGAATGGCTGAGTGGTTACCAGCTGTAGGATGAATGGCTGAGTGGTTACCAGCTGGTAGGATGAATGGCTGAGTGGTTACCAGCTGGTAGGATGAATGGCTGAGTGGTTACCAGCTGTAGGATGAATGGCTGAGTGGTTACCAGCTGGTAGGATGAATGGCTGAGTGGTTACCAGCTGGTAGGATGAATGGCTGAGTGGTTACCAGCTGGTAGGATGAATGGCTGAGTGGTTACCAGCTGGTAGGATGAATGGCTGAGTGGTTACCAGCAGGTAGGATGAATGGCTGAGTGGTTACCAGCTGTAGGATGAATGGCTGAGTGGTTTCCAGCTGTAGGATGAATGGCTGATTGGTTACCAGCTGGTAGGATGAATGGCTGAGTGGTTACCAGCTGTAGGATGAATGGCTGAGTGGTTACCAGCTGGTAGGATGAATGGCTGAGTGGTTACCATCTGGTAGGAGGAATGGTTGAGTGGTTACCAGCTGGTAGGATGAATGGCTGAGTGGTTACCAGCTGGTAGGATGAATGGCTGAGTGGTTTCCAGCTGGTAGGATGAATGGCTGAGTGGTTACCAGCTGGTAGGATGAATGCTGAGTGGTTACCAGCTGGTAGGATGAATGGCTGAGTGGTTATCAGCTGGTAGGATGAATGGCTGAGTGGTTACCAGCTGGTAGGATGAATGGCTGAGTGGTTACCAGCTGGTAGGATGAACGGCTGAGTGGTTACCAGCTGGTAGGATGAATGGCTGAGTGCTTACCAGCTGGTAGGATGAATGGCTGATTGGTTACCAGCTGGTAGGATGAATGGCTA
>NC_143039.1:11727500-11735000 GCF_057628025.1 Oncorhynchus mykiss
GAGTAGGTGTTCTAAACCCTTGAATGAGTAGGTGTTCTAAACCTTTGAATGAGTAGGTGTTCTAAACCTTTGAATGAGTAGGTGTTCTAAACCCTTTGAATGAGTAGGTGTTCTAAACCTTTGAATGAGTAGGTGTTCTAAACCCTTGAATGAGTAGGTGTTCTAAACCCTTGAATGAGTAGGTGTTCTAAACCCTTGAATGAGTAGGTGTTCTAAACCCTTGAATGAGTAGGTGTTCTAAACCTTTGAATGAGTAGGTGTTCTAAACCCTTGAATGAGTAGGTGTTCTAAACCCTTGAATGAGTAGGTGTTCTAAACCCTTGAATGAGTAGGTGTTCTAAACCCTTGAATGAGTAGGTGTTCTAAACCTTTGAATGAGTAGGTGTTCTAAACCCTTGAATGAGTAGGTGTTCTAAACCTTTGAATGAGTAGGTGTTCTAAACTCTTGAATGAGTAGGTGTTCTAAACCTTTGAATGAGTAGGTGTTCTAAACCCTTGAATGAGTAGGTGTTCTAAACCTTTGAATGAGTAGGTGTTCTAAACCTTTGAATGAGTAGGTGTTCTAAACCCTTTGAATGAGTAGGTGTTCTAAACCTTTGAATGAGTAGGTGTTCTAAACCCTTGAATGAGTAGGTGTTCTAAACCCTTGAATGAGTAGGTGTTCTAAACCCTTGAATGAGTAGGTGGGCTCTAAAACTGTTGACCGGTAGTGTACATACAGAAATGATTCAGACCCCTTGACTAGTTCCACATCTTGTTATGTTACAGCCTGGTTCTAAAATTGATTGAATGAAACAAATCCTCATCAATCTGCACATAATACCCCATAATGACATCACAATACCCCATAATGACATCACAATACCCCATAATGACAACACAATACCCCATAATGACATCACAATACCCCATAATGACATCACAATACCCCATAATGACATCACAATACCCCATAATGACAAAGTGAAAACAGTTTTTTGGAAATTTTTGCTAATATATACAGTGGGGCAAAAAAGTATTTAGTCAGCCACCTTTCTATTTCCTGTCCAGTCATATGATCTATCACATTAGATGTTCTTTCTATTTCCTGTCCAGTCATGTGATCTATCATATTAGATGTTCTTTCTGTTTCCTGTCCAGTCATGTGATCTATCATATTAGATGTTCCTCAACTAACCGGTGCCCCCGCACATTGACTCTGTACCAGTACCCCCTGTAAATAGCCTCCAAATTGACTCAGTACCGTAACACCTTGTATATAGCCTCCACATTGACTCAGTACCGTAAAACCCTGTATATAGCCGCCACATTGACTCAGTACCGTAACACCCTGTCTATAGCCTCCACATTGACTCTGTACCAGTACCCCCTGTATATAGCCTCCACATTGACTCAGTACCGTAACACCCTGTCTATAGCCTCCACATTGACTCTGTACCAGTACCCCCTGTATATAGCCTCCACATTGACTCAGTACCGTAACACCCTGTATATAGCCTCCATATTGACTCTATACCAGTACCCCTTGTATACAGCCTCCACATTGACTCAGTACCGTAACACACTGTATATAGCCTCCACATTGACTCTATACCAGTACCCCCTGTATATAGCCTCCTCATTGACTCTGTACCGTAACACCCTGTCTATAGCCTCCACATTGACTCTGTACCAGTACCCCCTGTATATAGCCTCCACATTGACTCAGTACCGTAATACCCTGTATATAGCCTCCATATTGACTCTATACCAGTACCCCCCTGTATACAGCCTCCACATTGACTCTGTACCGTAACACACTGTATATAGCCTCCACATTGACTCTATACCAGTACCCCCTGTCTATAGCCTCCTCATTGACTCTGTACCGTAACACCCTGTATATATCCTCCACATTGACTCTGTACCAGTACCCCCTGTATATAGCCTCCACATTGACTCTGTACCGTAACACCCTGTATATAGCCTCCACATTGACTCAGTACCGTAACACCCTGTATGTAGCCTCCATATTGACTCTGTACCGTAACACCCTGTATATAGCCTCCACATTGACTCTGTACCGTAACACCCTGTATATAGCCTCCACATTGACTCTGTACCATAACACCCTGTATATAGCCTCCACATTGACTGTACCGTAACACCCTGTATATAGCCTCCACATTGACTGTACCGTAACACCCTGTATATAGCCTCCACATTGACTCTGTACCGTAACACCCTGTATATAGCCTCCACATTGACTCTGTACCGTAACACCCTGTATATAGCCTCCACGTTGAATGTACCGTAACACCCTGTATATAGCCTCCACATTGACTGTACCATAACACCCTGTATTTAGCCTCCACATTGCCGGTTCCGTAACACCCTGTATATAGCCTCCACATTGACTGTACCATAACACCCTGTATATAGCCTCCACATTGACTGTACCGTAACACCCTGTATATAGCCTCCACATTGACTGTACCATAACACCCTGTATATAGCCTCCACATTGACTGTACCATAACACCCTGTATATAGCCTCCACATTGACTGTACCGTAACACCCTGTATATATCCTCCACATTGACTCTGTACCAGTACCCCCTGTATATAGCCTCCACATTGACTCTGTACCGTAACACCCTGTATATAGCCTCCACATTGACTCAGTACCGTAACACCCTGTATGTAGCCTCCATATTGACTCTGTACCGTAACACCCTGTATATAGCCTCCACATTGACTCTGTACCGTAACACCCTGTATATAGCCTCCACATTGACTCTGTACCATAACACCCTGTATATAGCCTCCACATTGACTGTACCGTAACACCCTGTATATAGCCTCCACATTGACTGTACCGTAACACCCTGTATATAGCCTCCACATTGACTCTGTACCGTAACACCCTGTATATAGCCTCCACATTGACTCTGTACCGTAACACCCTGTATATAGCCTCCACGTTGAATGTACCGTAACACCCTGTATATAGCCTCCACATTGACTGTACCATAACACCCTGTATTTAGCCTCCACATTGACTGTACCGTAACACCCTGTATATAGCCTCCACATTGACTGTACCATAACACCCTGTATATAGCCTCCACATTGACTGTACCGTAACACCCTGTATATAGCCTCCACATTGACTGTACCATAACACCCTGTATATAGCCTCCACATTGACTGTACCATAACACCCTGTATATAGCCTCCACATTGACTGTACCGTAACACCCTGTATATAGCCTCCACATTGACTGTACCGTAACACCCTGTATATAGCCTCCACATTGACTGTACCGTAACACCCTGTATATAGCCTCCACATTGACTCTGTACCGTAACACCCTGTATATAGCCTCCACATTGACTCTGTACCGTAACACCCTGTATATAGCCTCCACGTTGAATGTACCGTAACACCCTGTATATAGCCTCCACATTGACTGTACCATAACACCCTGTATTTAGCCTCCACATTGACTGTACCGTAACACCCTGTATATAGCCTCCACATTGACTGTACCATAACACCCTGTATATAGCCTCCACATTGACTGTACCGTAACACCCTGTATATAGCCTCCACATTGACTGTACCATAACACCCTGTATATAGCCTCCACATTGACTGTACCATAACACCCTGTATATAGCCTCCACATTGACTGTACCGTAACACCCTGTATATAGCCTCCACATTGACTGTACCGTAACACCCTGTATATAGCCTCCACATTGAATGTACCGTAACACCCTGTATATAGCCTCCACATTGACTGTACCATAACACCCTGTATATAGCCTCCACATTGACTGTACCGTAACACCCTGTATATAGCCTCCACATTGACTGTACCATAACACCCTGTATATAGCCTCCACATTGACTGTACCGTAACACCCTGTATATAGCCTCCACATTGACTGTACCATAACACCCTGTATATAGCCTCCACATTGACTGTACCGTAACACCCTGTATATAGCCTCCACATTGACTGTACCGTAACACCCTGTATATAGCCTCCACATTGACTCTGTACCGTAACACCCTGTATATAGCCTCCACATTGACTGTACCATAACACCCTGTATATAGCCTCCACATTGACTGTACCGTAACACCCTGTATATAGCCTCCACATTGACTGTACCGTAACACCCTGTATATAGCCTCCACATAGTTATTTTACTGCTGCTCTTTATTTTATTCATTATTCTTATCCATATTTTTTTTAAACTGCATTGTTGGTTAGGGGCTTGTAGGTAAACATTACACTGTAAGGTTTACACCTGTTGTATTCCGCGCATGTGACTAATACAATTTGATTTGATTTGAAGAGCCAATCTTTTTGAGTGATTTGGAGATTTTTTTATACAGTATATATCTTTCTTTGTTGCAGATAAATACCATATAAACTGGACAGTCCTCTAAGTGTGATAGGACCAGGGATTGACCATATAACTGGACAGTACTCTAAGTGTGATAGGACCAGGGATTGACCATATAACTGGACAGTACTCTAAGTGTGATAGGACCAGGGATTGACCATATAAACTGGACAGTCCTCTAAGTGTGATAGGACCAGGGATTGACCATATAAACTGGACAGTCCTCTAAGTGTGATAGGACCAGGGATTGACCACATAACTGGACAGTACTCTAAGTGTGATAGGACCAGGGATTGACCATATAAACTGGACAGTCCTCTAAGTGTGATAGGACCAGGGATTGACCACATAACTGGACAGTACTCTAAGTGTGATAGGACCAGGGATTGACCATATAACTGGACAGTACTCTAAGTGTGATAGGACCAGGGATTGACCATATAACTGGACAGTACTCTAAGTGTGATAGGACCAGGGATTGACCATATAACTCGACAGTACTCTAAGTGTGATAGGATCAGGGACAGTACTCTAAGTGTGATTGGACCAGGGATTGACCATATAACTGGACAGTACTCTAAGTGTGATTGGACCAGGGATTGACCATATAACTCGACAGTCCTCTAAGTGTGATAGGACCAGGGATTGACCATATAACTGGACAGTAATCTAAGTGTGATAGGACCAGGGATTGACCATGTAACTCGACAGTACTCTAAGTGTGATAGGACCAGGGATTGACCATATAACTCGACAGTACTCTAAGTGTGATAGGACCAGGGATTGACCATATAACTGGACAGTACTCTAAGTGTGATAGGACCAGGGATTGACCATATAACTGGACAGTACTCTAAGTGTGATAGGACCAGGGATTGACCATATAACTGGACAGTGCTCTAAGTGTGATAGGATCAGGGACAGTACTCTAAGTGTGATAGGACCAGGGATTGACCATATAACTGGACAGTACTCTAAGTGTGATAGGACCAGGGATTGACCATATAACTGGACAGTACTCTAAATGTGATAGGACCAGGGATTGACCATATAACTGGACAGTACTCTAAGTGTGATTGGACCAGGGATTGACCATATAACCAGACAGTACTCTAAGTGTGATAGGACCAGGGATTGACCATATAACTGGACAGTACTCTAAATGTGATAGGACCAGGGATTGACCATATAACTGGACAGTACTCTAAGTGTGATAGGACCAGGGATTGACCATATAACTGGACAGTACTCTAAGTGTGATAGGACCAGGGATTGACCATATAACTGGACAGTACTCTAAGTGTGATAGGACCAGGGATTGACCATATAACTGGACAGTACTCTAAGTGTGATAGGACCAGGGATTGACCATATAACTGGACAGTACTCTAAATGTGATAGGACCAGGGATTGACCATATAACTGGACAGTACTCTAAATGTGACAGGACCAGGGATTGACCATATAACTGGACAGTACTCTAAGTGTGATAGGACCAGGGATTCAATCACCTGATTCAGTGTGCTAGATGTTTCAGACTCTGAACATCTTTCTTGTAACAGCAATTCCCTCATCAATATTATCTATGTGTTCTGATAATGACAAATCTGAAGACAAAGATAGTCAGGCTTATCTGAGCTTGAAGGTACAATTTGAGATCCGGGAATCTGTTTCACGGTCGTTTCAATTTCTCACCAATTTTTTTTGTTGTAGTTTTGGGAAGAGCAGATTTCCCCCTTTTAAAGCTGGTTCTGTGGACGGTTATCATAGAAGGTAGAACATGAGGATTACATCATGTCTGCCAATGGAAGTTTGTACGCTCAGACAGCATGGTGTGTTGTGTTGTGTTTTGCCTGTGCCTGCGTGAGTGTGTGACAGCCGGGATGACATGGGGAGGATTCTGTTGGTTTAAAAACAGATCCCAGAGCCCAGAAAGACAGACAGATAAAGAGAGGGAGAGAGAGAGCGAGAGAGAGAGGGATAAGAGAGTGAGAGAGAGAGAGAGAGAGAGACACAGAGAGAGACAGAGAGAGAGTGAGAGAGAGAGAGAGAGAGAGAAAGAGAGAGAGAGAGAGAAGAGGGGGATATAAAAAGACAGAGAAAAGACAGAGAAAGAGAGACAGATTCCGTGGGAGGAGGAGGTGTGTTTGTGGTCTTGGCAGCCAGAGAGAAAGCGTGTGTGAGAAAGAGAGGAGTGGAACAGTGAACACACGGAGGAACAGCTTTGTGAGACGAGCCTGGACAGTTGTCTTCTCAGCGGTTGTGAGATATGAAGCGTGCTTGTGTGGCTGTGAGGCTGTAAGGGAGCTGGGAAGACTGATGGACTCTGGTAGCTCTGACGGACCCTGAGAGGACGTCTTGTACTGTCAACTGGGATGAGCTTCTGGACGCCACGCTCTCCAGAGAGAACATGCTGAGATGACAAGACCGACCCCAGCCAAGTAGCTCCTCCCTCCATCCCCGGTTCCCCTCCTCCATCCTCCCCCTTCCTCCACTCCCCCATCCACCCTACTCTATAAGGACCCAAGCCAAGCTTCTCCCTCCATCCCCTGTTCCCCTCCTCCCCCCTTCCTCCACTCCCCCATCCACCCTACTCTATAAGGACCCAAGCCAAGCTTCTCCCTCCATCCCCTGTTCCCCTCCTCCCCCCTTCCTCCACTCCCCCATGCACCCTACGCTATAAGGACCCAAGCCAAGCTTCTCCCTCCATCCCCTGTTCCCCTCCTCCCCCCTTCCTCCACTCCCCCATGCACCCTACTCTATAAGAACCGAAGCCAAGCTTCACTGTTAGAAAAAATGGTTCCAAAAGGCTTCTTCTGTTGTTCCCATAAGAGAACCCTTTTTGGTTCCAAATAGAACCCTCTGTGAAAAGGGTTGTACATGGAACCCAAAAGGGATCCTTCTGGAACCAAAAGTGTTCCTTCTGAACCAAAAGGGTTCTACCTGGAAACAAAAAGGGTTCTTCAAAAGGGTTCTCCTATTGGGACAGGCGAATAGCCCTTTTCGGTTCTAAATAGCACCTTTCTTTCTAAGAGTGTAGATGAGGAAACCAAGCCTAGCTTCCCCCTCCGTCACCCTCCTCCATCCCCTGTTCCCCCT
>NC_143039.1:11740000-11765000 GCF_057628025.1 Oncorhynchus mykiss
TCCATCCTGACTCTCATGGGTCAGCTAGTCCATCTCCATCCTGACCCTCATGGGTCAGTTAGTCCATCTCCATCCTGACCCTCATGGGTCAGCTAGTCCATCTCCATCCTGACTCTCATGGGTCAGTTAGTCCAGCTCTGTCCTGACCCTCATTGATCAGCTCCGTTCTGAATCTCATGGGTCAAAGCTGGGACTGAGAGCCTGAAAAACAGCTTCTATCTCAAGGCCTTCAGACAGTTAAACAGCCATCACTAACATTAAGTGGCTGCTGCCAACATACTGACTCAAATCTCTAGCCTCTTTAATAATACAAAAATGTGATGTAATAAATGTATCACTAGCCACTTTAAACAATGCCATTTTATATCATGTTTACACACCCTACATTACTCATCTCATATGTATATACTGTACTCTATACCATCTACTGCATCTTGCCTATGCTGCACGGCCATCGCTCATCTATATATTTATATGTACAGTTGAAGTCGGAAGTTTACATACACCAAATAAATTTAAACTCAGTTTTTCACATTTCTGATCGGCTGGGCCTGACTCCCAAGTGGGTGGGCCTGGCTCCCAAGTGGGTGGGCCTGGCTCCCAAGTGGGTGGGCCTGGCTCCCAAGTGGGTGGACCTGGCTCCCAAGTGGGTGGGCCTGGCTCCCAAGTGGGTGGGTCTGGCTCCCAAGTGGGTGGGCCTGACTCCCAAGTGGGTGGGCCTGGCTCCCAAGTGGGTGGGTCTGGCTCCCAAGTGGGTGGGCCTGGCTCCCAAGTGGGTGGGCCTGGCTCCCACGTGGGTGGGCCTGGCTCCCACGTGGGTGGACCTGGCTCCCAAGTGGGTGGGTCTGGCTCCCAAGTGGGTGGGCCTGGCTCCCAAGTGGGTGGACCTGGCTCCCAAGTGGGTGGGCCTGACTCCCAAGTGGGTGGGCCTGGCTCCCAAGTGGGTGGGCCTGACTCCCAAGTGGGTGGGCCTGGCTCCCAAGTGGGTGGGCCTGGCTCCCAAGTGGGTGGGCCTGGCTCCCAAGTGGGTGGGTCTGGCTCCCAAGTGGGTGGGCCTGGCTCCCAAGTGGGTGGGCCTTTGCCCTCCCAAGGCCCACCCATAGCTGCATCCCTGCCCAGTCATGTGAAATCCCCAGGTTGGGGCTTAAATTGACTGATTTCCTTGTATGAACTGTAACTCAGTAAAGTCTTAGAAATTGTTACGTGTTGCATTTTATATTGTACTTCAGATATATACAGTTGAAGTCAGAGTTTACATACACCTTAGTCAAATACATTTAAACTCCGTTTTTCACAATTCATGACATTTAATCCTGGTAAAAATTCCCTGTTTTAGGTCAGTTAGGATCACCACTTTATTTTAAGAATGTGAAATGTCAGAATAATAGTAGAGAGAAGGATTTATTTCAGCTGTTATTTCTTTCATCACATTCCCAGTGGGTCAGAAGTTTACATACACTCAATTAGTATTTGGTAGCATTGCTTTTAAATTGTTTAACTTGGGTCAAACGTTTTGGGTAGCCTTCCACAAGCTTCCCACAATAAGTTGGGTGAATTTTGGGCCATTCCTCCTGACAGAGCTGGTGTAACTGAGTCAGGTTTGAAGGCCTCCTTCAATATAATTTTCCATCCTCATGATACTATCAATTTTGTGAAGTGCACCAGTCCATCCTGCAGCAAAGCACCCCCACAACATGATGCTGCCACCCCCACAACATGATGCTGCCACCCCCACAACATGATGCTTCCACCCCCACAACATGATGCTGCCACCCCCACAACATGATGCTGCCACCCCGGTGCTTCACGATTGGGACGGTGTTCTTCTGCTTGCAAGCCTCCCCCTTTTCCCTCCAAACATAACGATGGTCATTATGGCCAAACAGTTCTATTTTTGTTTCATCTGACCAGAGGACATTTCTCCAAAAAGTATGATATTTGTCCCCATGTGCAGTTGCAAACAGTAGTCTGGCTTTTTTATGGCGGTTTTGGAGCAGTGGCTTCTTCCTTGCTGAGCGGCCTTTCAGGTTATGTCGATATAGGACTCGTTTTACTGTGGATACAGATACTCTTGTACCTGTTTCCTTCAGCATCTTCACAAGGTCCTTTGCTGTTGTTCTGGGATTGATTTGCACTTTTCGCACCAAAGTACATTCATCTCTAGGAGACAGAACGCGTCTCCTTCCTGAGCGGTATGGCGGCTGCATGGTCCAATAGTGTTTATACTTGCGTACTTTTGTTTGTACAGATGAGAGTGGAACCTTCATGCGTTTGGAAATTGCTCCCAAGGATGAACCAGACTTGTGGAGGTCTACAATTTATTTTCTGAGGTCTTGGCTGATTGCTATTTATTTTCCCATGATGTCAATCAAAGAAGCACTGTGTTTGAAGGAAGGCCTTGAAATACATCCACAGGTACACCTCCATTTGACTCAAATTATGACAATTAGCCTATCAGAAGCTTCTAAAGCCATGGCATCATTTTCCAAGCTGTTTTAAAGGCACAGTCAACTTGGTGTATGTAAACTTCTGACCCACTGGAATTGTGATACAGTGAGTTATAAGTTAAATAATCTGTCTGTAAACAATTGTTGGGAAAATTACTGTCCACACCGACTTAGAAAAACTATAGTTTGTTAGAAAAGAAATTTGTGGAGTGGTTGAAAAACAAGTTTTAATGGCTCCAAGTGTACGTAATCTTCAGACTTCAACTGTACATATTCTTATTAATTCCTTTACACTTGTGTGTATTAAGTAGTTGTTGTGAAATGGTTAGATTACTTGTTAGGTATTACTGCACGGTCGGAACTAGAAGCACAAGCATTTCGCTACACTCGCAATAACATCTGCTAACCATGTTTATATGACCAATACAATTTGATTTGATTTGGGTCAGATAATCCAGCTCCAAACCTAACTCTATGGGTCAGCTAATCCAGCTCCATCCTGACTCTCATGGGTCAGCTAATCCAGCTCTATCCTGACTCTCATGGGTCAGCTAATCCAGCTCTATCCTGACTCTCATGGGTCAGCTAATCCAGCTCCATCCTGACTCTCATGGGTCAGCTAATCCAGCTCCATCCTGACTTTAATGGGTCAGCTAATCCAGCTGATCCATAACATTCCCCAGCACCGTTATACAGGAAACTGTATTTGTTAATTTAGGGCTTGGCCTCCCGCTAGCGGGACATCTTCCGGTGAAACTGGAGGGCGCGCAAATGAAATAAATAATCATAAAAATTATGGATATTAAACATTTAGGTAAAAATGAATGTCTTATTTCAGCTGAAAGCTTAAATTCTTGTTAATCTAACTGCACTGTCTGATTTACAGTAGCCATTACAGTGAAAGCATGCCATGCGATTGTTTGAGGACGGCACCCCCACATCAAAATATTTTTCCACCGGCACAGGTTTCATAAAGTCACACAAATGGCGATTAAATATTCACTTACTTTTTGAAAATCTTCCTTTGATTTGTCATCCAAAGGGTCCCCGTTATAACATGTAGTGTCATTTTGTTAGATAAAATCCTTCTTTATATCCCAAAAAGTCTGTTTAGTTGGCGCCATTGATTTGAGGAATCCATTCATTCAACATGCAGAGAAAGGAATCCAAAAAATCTACTGCTAAACTTTGTTAAAACAAGTCAAAATACGATATATATCAAACTATCATATTTAAAACGGAAAGAAGTAGGAAATCGATATTAGCAGGTGCATCTTGTCTTCATGGGGCATCCCAAACACGAATTCCCAAAACTATATCCTTGTTTTAAAACTGTTCTTCCTCATTTTGTTTTGGAAGAAACAAGCCTGAAACCTTGAACATAGAGTGCTGACACCCAGTGGAAGCCATATGAATTGCATACTGGGAGCTAGATTTCATTAATTCCCTGTACTTTCCATTGTAAGAGCATGGACTCTCAAAAAAAATAACAATTCCAGTTGTTTTTTCTTTGGATTTTCTCCTACCATATCTATTGTGTTATATTCTCCTACCATATCTATTGTGTTATATTCTCCTACCATATCTATTGTGTTATATTCTCCTACTTTTTTTTTCATTTCTACAAACGTCGGAGTGTTTTCTTTCCAATGGTTCTAATTCTATGCATTTCCTGGCTTCAGGGCCTGAGTAACAGGCGGTTTACTTTGGGCACGTCAGTCGGGCGGAAATGAAGAAAAAAGGGACCTGATAGTTAACCATGTTCAGGGTAGTCTGATGAAGTACTGTATACAGTAATACCTCCTTACAATGTATACGTCAACCATCGTGTGTGAGAAGGAACCTAAAATATCTGTATCATTTGTGTGTGTGTGTGTGTGTGTGTGTGTGTGTGTGTGTGTGTGTGTGTGCGTGCGTGCGTGCGTGCGTGTGTGTGTATCATTCTCTTTACAGGGCTGGTGCTAAATATTCATTACATTTAGTACATCTCTGAGTGGACCATTACATGTAGTACATCTCTGATTGGACCATTACATTTAGTACATCTCTGATTGGACCATTACATGTAGTACATCTCTGATTGGACCATTACATGTAGTACATCTCTGATTGGACCATTACATGTAGTACATCTCTGATTGGACCATTACATGTAGTACATCTCTGATTGGACCATTACATGTAGGACATCTCTGATTGGACTCATTAAGAGAGAACACGTTACTCTCCAGACATTTGCACCAACGCTCGCTGCTCTGACAGTCTTGTTTTGCATGTGGCTGGTTTAAATCTTTATCTCACCGTGACTTAGCCGACTAATTTGTGCGAAGGAAAGACAATTTCACACACAGACTCAAAGCCTCCAGATAATGCAGCATTACAGCTCTACGTACACGTACACACACACACACACACACACACACACACAGAGAGAAGTGTTATGTATCAGTGTTAAAAGCAGGATTAAATCAGGTCAAGAGAATCAAGTGAACTCAGGATGTGAATTAAATTCATAACATCTTAAGAGAATCAAGTGAATCCAGGAATTTCAGAATAGCCAATGACAATGACTCTCCCTTGCAGCTGGTTAAGGCAATGAAGTGAATCCAGGATGTGAATTATATTCAGAAAGCTCTGGCAATGTGCCTATGTTGCTTCTTACAACACAACAGAGTTCTCTCTCTCTCTATCTCTCTCTCTCTCTCTCTGTCTCTCTGTCTCTCTGTCTCTCTCTCTCTCTCTGTCTCTCTCTCTCTCTGTCTCTCTCTCTCTCTGTCTCTCTCTCTCTCTCTGTCTCTCTCTCTCTCTCTCTCTCTCTCTCTCTCTCTCTCTCTGTCTCTCTCTCTCTCTCACAATAGAACAATAGAACAGATCATTTAGCTGGTATGTACAGTAAGTTTATGGACTGGGCAATGAACACTGGAATGGGGGAATTGATTGATACAGATTAGAGTTGGCCCACATGTTTTCTCACATACTAGCTGTCCCACACACATCCCAATGAATCACTGTCACCGCGAGACAGATGGCTGGTTTACTGTTGTGTTGGGAAATGAACAGACTAATACATAGAGCATAATAGCTTGTGTGAACACATATTATTCTCAATGCTCATCCCCTGCTGTTAGACTACGTGTCTACGTTGTGATCACGACAATAAGGTGTCCAAATTTACCCCATAGAGAGATCCTTTTCTAATCTACTAAATTGTGTATGGCCTTGGTCAAACGTACTACACAATATGTTATGTACTCTCTCACCCCTCCTCCCTCGCTCTCTCTCTCTCTCTCTCTTCCTCCTCCCTCCTTCCCTCTCTCTCCTTCTCTTTCTTTCCCTTCCCCCTCACTCCCTCCCTCTTTTGCCCTCCTTCTCCTTATTCTTCTCTCCTGGTCTTGTCATTGACTCCTCTGTTAGGCCTCAGTAGCAGCTTGGTAATGACTAGCCAGGAGGCCAATGTGATGAGAGCCCTCTGTGTGCATAACATTGACCGTGAACCAAGGCCTTCCTGCACATGGAAAACAGCAGCACTAAGTAGGACCTCGGTAGAACAAGTCTTTATAAAGTGTTGACTGTGTTCAACTGTAGAAGTAGTTAGATGTTAGACTCCACCTACCTCCTAATGTGTTGACTGTGTTCTACTGTAGTAGTAGTAGTTAGATGTTAGACTCCACCTACCTCCTAATGTGTTGACTGTGTTCTACTGTAGTAGTAGTAGTTAGATGTTAGACTCCACCTACCTCCTAATGTGTTGACTGTGTTCTACTGTAGTAGTAGTAGTTAGATGTTAGACTACACCTACCTCCTAATGTGTTGACTGTGTTCTACTGTAGTAGTAGTAGTTAGATGTTAGACTACACCTACCTCCTAATGTGTTGACTGTGTTCTACTGTAGTAGTTAGATGTTAGACTCCACCTACCTCCTAATGTGTTGACTGTGTTCTACTGTAGTAGTAGTAGTTAGATGTTAGACTCCACCTACCTCCTAATGTGTTGACTGTGTTCTACTGTAGTAGTAGTAGTTAGATGTTAGACTCCACCTACCTCCTAATGTGTTGACTGTGTTCTACTGTAGTAGTAGTAGTTAGATGTTAGACTCCACCTACCTCCTAATGTGTTGACTGTGTTCTACTGTAGTAGTAGTAGTTAGATGTTAGACTACACCTACCTCCTAATGTGTTGACTGTGTTCTACTGTAGTAGTAGTAGTTAGATGTTAGACTCCACCTACCTCCTAATGTGTTGACTGTGTTCTACTGTAGTAGTAGTAGTTAGATGTTAGACTCCACCTACCTCCTAATGTGTTGACTGTGTTCTACTGTAGTAGTAGTAGTTAGATGTTAGACTACACCTACCTCCTAATGTGTTGACTGTGTTCTACTGTAGTAGTAGTAGTTAGATGTTAGACTACACCTACCTCCTAATGTGTTGACTGTGTTCTACTGTAGAAGTAGTAGTTAGATGTTAGACTACACCTACCTCCTAATGTGTTGACTGTGTTCTACTGTAGTAGTTAGATGTTAGACTCCACCTACCTCCTAATGTGTTGACTGTGTTCTACTGTAGTAGTTAGATGTTAGACTCCACCTACCTCCTAATGTGGTGACTGTGTTCTACTGTAGTAGAAGTCGTTAAGTGTTCTTCACTTCACTATTTATATTTTTGACAACTTTTCCTTTACTACGTCCCTAGAAGAAAACAATGTACTTTTTAATCAATACATTTTCCCACGACACCCACAAGTCCTCGTTACATTTTGAATGGCATGAAAATGGTCCAATTCACACCCTTCTCATCCCTACTGCCTCTGATCTGGAGGACTCACTAAACAGAGAACATCCCTGTTCATCTGTACTGCCTCTGATCTGGTGGACTCACTAAACAGAGAACATCCCTGTTCATCCCTACTGCCTCTGATCTGGAGGACTCACTAAACAGAGAACATCCCTGTTCATCCCTACTGCCTCTGATCTGGAGGACTCACTAAACAGAGAACATCCCTGTTCATCTGTACTGCCTCTGATCTGGTGGACTCACTAAACAGAGAACATCCCTGTTCATCCCTACTGCCTCTGATCTGGAGGACTCACTAAACAGAGAACATCCCTGTTCATCCCTACTGCCTCTGATCTGGAGGACTCACTAAACAGAGAACATCCCTGTTCATCCCTACTGCCTCTGATCTGGTGGACTCACTAAACAGAGAACATCCCTGGTCATCCCTACTGCCTCTGATCTGGCAGACTCACTAAACAGAGAACATCCCTGTTCATCCCTACTGCCTCTGATCTGGCGAGACTCACTAAACAGAGAACATCCCTGTTCATCCCTACTGCCTCTGATCTGACGAGACTCACTAAACAGAGAACATCCCTGGTCATCCCTACTGCCTCTGATCTGACGAGACTCACTAAACAGAGAACATCCCTGTTCATCTGTACTGCCTCTGATCTGGTGGACTCACTAAACAGAGAACATCCCTGGTCGTCCCTACTGCCTCTGATCTGGTGGACTCACTAAACAGAGAACATCCCTGGTCATCCCTACTGCCTCTGATCTGACGAGACTCACTAAACAGAGAACATCCCTGTTCATCCCTACTGCCTCTGATCTGACGAGACTTACTAAACAGAGAACATCCCTGGTCATCCCTACTGCCTCTGATCTGACGAGACTCACTAAACAGAGAACATCCCTGTTCATCCCTACTGCCTCTGATCTGACGAGACTTACTAAACAGAGAACATCCCTGGTCATCTCTACTGCCTCTGATCTGGAGGACTCACTAAACAGAGAACATCCCTGGTCATCTCTACTGCCTCTGATCTGGAGGACTCACTAAACAGAGAACATCCCTGGTCATCCCTACTGCCTCTGATCTGGAGGACTCACTAAACAGAGAACATCCCTGGTCATCTCTACTGCCTCTGATCTGGAGGACTCACTAAACAGAGAACATCCCTGGTCATCCCTACTGCCTCTGATCTGGAGGACTCACTAAACAGAGAACATCCCTGGTCATCCCTACTGCCTCTGATCTGACGAGACTCACTAAACAGAGAACAACCCTGTTCATCCCTACTGCCTCTGATCTGACGAGACTTACTAAACAGAGAACATCCCTGGTCATCCCTACTGCCTCTGATCTGACGAGACTCACTAAACAGAGAACATCCCTGGTCATCCCTACTGCCTCTGATCTGACGAGACTCACTAAACAGAGAACATCCCTGTTCATCCCTACTGCCTCTGATCTGGAGGACTTACTAAACAGAGAACATCCCTGTTCACCCATACTGCCTCTGATCTGACGAGACTCACTAAACACAAACGCTTCGCTTGTAAATGATGTCCGAGTGTTGGAGCCCCTGGCTCTCCGTCTGCTTTGCTTAATATAAGGAATGTCAAGTGATTCACACATATTTTTTAGCAATTATATTTACTTTTGATACTTTAGTATATTTTTTAGCAATTATATTTACTTTTGATACTTAAGTATATTTTTTAGCAATTATATTTACTTTCGATATTTACTGCATATATATTTAAACCCAAATACTTTTAGACTTTTACTCAAGTAGTATTTTACTGGGTGACTTTCACTTTTACCTGAATCATTTTCTATTAAGGTGTCTATACTTTTACTCAAGTGTGACAGTTGGGTACTTTTTCCACGACTTCTTAGTAGTGATAGGTTTGAACAGATTTTATTTGACAGAAAGACCTGCAGTACTAACAGAAACAAACTGTTATGTTATGTTGCGTTGTTGTGTTGTTGTTGTCTTAAGTTGTTCGGTTGCTGTGTTGTTGTGTTGTGTTAAGTTGCTGTGTTGTTGCATTGTGTAAGCAGTTCACATACAGATAGCAGTACTAATGTGTGTTGTGTTGTTGTGTTGAGTAAACAGTTCACATACAGATAGCAGTACTAATGTGTGTTGTTGTGTTGAGTAAACAGTTCACATACAGATAGCAGTACTAATGTGTGTTGTGTTGTTGTGTTGAGTAAACAGTTCACATACAGATAGCAGTACTAATGTGTGTTGTGTTGTTGTATCAACAGTTCACATACAGATAGCAGTACTAACGTGTGTTGTTGTGTTGTTGTATCAACAGTTCACATACAGATAGCAGTACTAATGTGTGTTGTGTTGTTGTGTTGAGTAAACAGTTCACATACAGATAGCAGTACTAATGTGTGTTGTGTTGTTGTGTTGAGTTGTTGTGTTGAGTAAACTGTTCACATTCAGATAGCAGTACTAATGTGTGTCGTTGTGTTGTTGTATCAACAATTTCACATTCAGATAGCAGTACTAATATGTGTTGTATTGTTGTATCAACAGTTCACATTCAGATAGCAGTACTAATGTGTGTTGTTGTGTTGTGTTGAGTAAACAGTTCACATACAGATAGCAGTACTAATGTGTGTCGTTGTGTTGTGTAAACAGTTCACATACAGATAGCAGTACTAATGTGTGTCGTTGTGTTGTGTAAACAGTTCACACACAGATAGCAGTATAATGTGTGTTGTGTTGTTGTGTTGTGTTAAGTTGTTGTGTTGTTGTATCAACAGTTCACATACAGATAGCAGTACTAATGTGTGTTGTTGTGTTGTTGTATCAACAGTTCACATACATATAGCAGTACTAATGTGTGTTGTGTTGTTGTATCAACAGTTCACATACATATAGCAGTACTAATGTGTGTTGTGTTGTTGTATCAACAGTTCACATACATATAGCAGTACTAATGTGTGTTGTTGTGTTGAGTAAACAGTTCACATACAGATAGCAGTACTAATGTGTGTTGTGTTGTTGTGTTAAGTTGTTGTGTCGTTGTATCAACAGTTCACATACAGATAGCAGTACTAATGTGTGTTGTTGTGTTGAGTAAACAGTTCACATACAGATAGCAGTACTAATGTGTGTTGTTGTGTTGTGTTAAGTTGTTGTGTTGTTGTATCAACAGTTCACATACAGATAGCAGTACTAATGTGTGTTGTGTTGTTGTGTTGAGTAAACAGTTCACATACAGATAGCAGTACTAATGCGTGAAGTACCACAACAGGGGTTCGATTGAATTCTATCCAATCACAGTCACATAATGGCTTCCACGATGCCAATACCCACAACCCTCCACAGTGTCTCTGTCTGGGTCCCAAATGGCACCCTATTCCCCATTGGCCCTGGTCAAACGTAGTGCACTATGAAGGGAACAGGGTGCCATTTGGGACACATTCTGTCTGCTTCGGCCCAGTACCCAACCTGGCTGCTATAAGAGGCTATAAATACACGCTAATAAACTGAATACCTTTAATGGCGAAGCGGCCTGGAGTGAAATACTTAGCTGGCAGCTAATGGGGTCAAACAGCTCATTGTAGATCACTCTGTTGCATCGAAGTGTGTGTGTGTGTGTGTGTGTTTGTGCGTGTGTGTGAAGAGAAAGAGGAGAAAAGAGGATAGACATTTGCTCTGTTGCATTTAGGAGGTGCACTGGAGGGACCTTGGGCCCCCACCAAGGGAGAAGAGAGGAGGGACCTTGGGTCTTCAACAAGGGAGACGAGAGGAGGGACCTTGGGCCCTCACCAAGGGAGAAGAGAGGAGGGACCTTGGGCCTTCAACAAGGGAGAAGAGAGGAGGGACCTTGGGCCCCCACCAAGGGAGAAGAAGAGAGGAGGGCCCTTGGGCCTACAACAAGGGAGAAGAGAGGAGGGACCTTCGGCCCCCACCAAAGGAGAAGACAGGATGGACCTTGGGCCCCCAACAAAGTAGAAGACAGGATGGACCTTGGGCCTGCAACAAAGGAGAAGACAGGATGGACCTTGGGCCTGCAACAAAGGAGAAGACAGGATGGATCTTGGGCCTGCAACAAAGGAGAAGACAGGATGGACCTTGGGCCTGCAACAAAGGAGAAGACAGGATGGACCTTGGGCCGGCAACAAGGGAGAAGAGAGGAGGGACCTTGGGCCCCCACCAAAGGAGACGAGTGGAGGGCGGTGAGATGTAAGGATTGTGTATACTGGACTCTGTCTGGGTCAGGAGCAAGATGGCTGCCCTATTGTTAGCAGACCTGTCGTCAGCCCTTTCAAATAGTTCTAGTTGTGCTTTGTTGCCCAGCACAATGAAACCAAATGGAAATGTCTCCATAGCCACACGTCACTCATCTAGACAGGCTCAAACAAACTCTCAGAGCATTTGAGTATTTGAAACACACATTGAACACAGGTCTGTGTCACCATTTACCATGATGCACTGCTCCAGTTATAAACAGACAGTGGATGCTATTTAAACCAGTAACAATACGGTGTCATGCTGAGACTCATTTAATGCTTCAAAAAATACCCTTTTAATTGATGTTGTTCAAGACGAACAAGGTCACCGTGCAGCTAAATATACATTCCTCTGGATGAGTCCACAATGGTACACTATTCCCATTATAGTGAACGACTCAGGGCTCTGGTGAAAGTAATGCAGTAGATAGGGAATAGGGAACGGGGAACAGTGAATAGGGAATATGGAATAGTTAATAGAGAATAGGGAATAGTGAATAGGGAACGGGGTATAGAGAATAGGGAATAGTGAATAGGGACTAGGGACTAGTGAATAAGGAATAGAGACTAGGGAATAGGGAATAGAAAATACTGAATAGGGAATGGGGAAAAGAGAATAGGGACTAGTAAATAGGGAATAGGGACTAGTAAATAGGGAATAGGGACTAGTGAATAGGGAATAGGAACTAGGGAATAGGGTGCCATTAGGGAATCATAATCTACCTCTAGCTAGATGTGACATTTATTTTGGGGAGATTGTGTGAAGCTACTTCTAGAACACAATGTTATGGACCCACTTCCATGTTCTGTTCTGATTCCACCCACGCAGGCACTTCAAAGTCCCGTCTACTGGTTGTCGTGGAGACCTGAGCACTTTTGACTAAATAGCAGTCACTGAAACACAACAGTGTACTGTAGAAGCAGGATAGTCTGCAGGTGTCACGGCCGTCGTTGGAAGAAGTGGACCAAGGTGCAGTGCGGTGAGCATTTTCTTTTCTTGTTAAAATGACGCCAACAAAAACAACAAACGAGCAAACAAACGTGAAGCTTCCAGGGCTAAGTGCCACAAACAAAGTTAACTACCCACAAAGACAGGTGGGGAAAAAGGGCTGCCTAAGTATGGTTCCCAATCAGAGACAACAATAGACAGCTGTCCCTGATTGAGAACCATACCCGGCCAAAACATAGAACCACAAAAACATAGAAAGCCCACCCCACATCACACCCTGACCAAACCAAATAGAGAAATAAAATGGCTCTCTAAGGTCAGGGCGTGACAGTAGGGCTGGTTCCATTTCAGACCTGGGTTCAACAGGATAGTCAGTAGGGCTGGTTCCATTTCAGACCTGGGTTCAACAGGATAGCCAGTTGGGCTGGTTCCATTTCAGACCTGGGTTCAACAGGATAGTCTGTAGGGCTGGTTCCATTTCAGACCTGGGTTCAACAGGATAGTCTGTAGGGCTGGTTCCATTTCAGACCTGGGTTCAACAGGATAGTCTGTAGGGCTGGTTCCATTTCAGACCTGGGTTCAACAGGATAGTCTGTAGGGCTGGTTCCATTTCAGACCTGGGTTCAACAGGATAGTCTGTAGGGCTGGTTCCATTTCAGACCTGGGTTCAACAGGATAGTCTGTAGGGCTGGTTCCATTTCAGACCTGGGTTCAACAGGATAGTCTGTAGGGCTGGTTCCATTTCAGACCTGGGTTCAACAGGATAGTCTGTAGGGCTGGTTCCATTTCAGACCTGGGTTCAACAGGATAGTCTGTAGGGATTGTTCCATTTCAGACCTGGGTTCAACAGGATAGTCTGTAGGGCTGGTTCCATTTCAGACCTGGGTTCAACAGGATAGTCTGTAGGGCTGGTTCCATTTCAGACCTGGGTTCAACAGGATAGTATGTAGGGCTGGTTCCATTTCAGACCTGGGTTCAACAGGATAGTCTGTAGGGCTGGTTCCATTTCAGACCTGGGTTCAACAGGATAGTCTGTAGGGCTGGATCCATTTCAGACCTGGGTTCAACAGGATAGTCTGTAGGGCTGGTTCCATTTCAGACCTTGGTTCAACAGGATAGTCTGTAGGGCTGGTTCCATTTCAGAACTGGGTTCAACAGGATAGTCTGTAGGGCTGTTGATCGCTAATTAACACGTTTGAGGTAAGACCCAAATGCAGACAGCGTTGAAGAAACAAAAGTTTATTCCTAACAAAAGGGGCAGGCAAACGAGAGGTCAAGGCAGGCAGGGGTCAATTATCCAGAGAAGGTATACAGGATCCAGAACGGCAGGCAGTCTCAGAGTCAGGGGCAGGCAGAACGGTGAGAACCGGGAAGGACTAGAAAACAGAAGCAGGACAACTGGCAGGAGCAGGGGGAACAGGCAGGAGCAGGGGGAACAGGCAGGAGCAGGGGGAACAGGCAGGAGGAACAGGCAGGAGCAGGGGGAACAGGCAGGAGCAGGGGGAACAGGCAGGAGCAGGGGGAACAGGCAGGAGGAACAGGCAGGAGCAGGGGGAACAGGCAGGAGGAGGGGGAACAGGCAGGAGCAGGGGGAACAGGCAGGAGCAGGAGGAACAGGCAGGAGGAACAGGCAGGAGCAGGGGGAACAGGCAGGAGGAGGGGGAACAGGCATGAGCAGGGGGAACAGGCAGGAACAGGGGGAACAGGCAGGAGCAGGGGGAACAGGCAGGAGCAGGGGGAACAGGCAGGAGCAGGGGGAACAGGTAGGAGCAGGGGGAACATGCAGGAGCAGGGGGAACAGACAGGAGCAGGGGGAACAGGCAGGAGGAACAGGCAGGAGCAGGGGGAACAGGCAGGAGCAGGGGGAACAGGCAGGAGCAGGGGGAACAGGCGGGAGCAGGGGGAACAGGCAGGAGCAGGGGGAACAGGCATGAGCAGGGGGAACAGGCAGGAGCAGGGGGAACAGGCATGAGCAGGGGGAACAGGCAGGAGCAGGGGGAACAGGCGGGAGCAGGGGGAACAGGCAGGAGCAGTGGGAACAGGTAGGAGCAGGGGGAACATGCAGGAGCAGGGGGAACAGACAGGAGCAGGGGGAACAGGCAGGAGGAACAGGCAGGAGCAGGGGGAACAGGCAGGAGCAGGGGGAACAGGCAGGAGCAGGGGGAACAGGCAGGAGCAGGGGGAACAGGCAGGAACAGGGGGAACAGGTAGGAGCAGGGGGAACATGCAGGAGCAGGGGGAACAGGCATGAGCAGGGGGAACAGGCAGGAGCAGGGGGAACAGGCATGAGCAGGGGGAACAGGCAGGAGCAGGGGGAACAGGCGGGAGCAGGGGGAACAGGCGGGAGCAGGGGGAACAGGCGGGAGCAGGGGGAACAGGCAGGAGCAGGAGGAACAGGCAGGAGCAGGGGGAACATGCAGGAGCAGGGGAACAGGCAGGAGCAGGGGGGACATGCAGGAGCAGGGGGCACAGGCAGGAGGAGGGGTACAGGCAGGAGCAGGGGGAACAGGCAGGAGCATGGGGAACAGGCAGGAGCAACAGGCAGGAGCAGGGGGAACAGGCAGGAGCAGGGGGAACAGGCAGGAGCAGGGGGAACAGGCAGGAGCAGGGGGAACAGGCAGGAGCAGGGGGAACAGGCAGGAGCAGGAGGAACAGGCAGGAGCAGGGGGAACACTGGCAGGGGAAAACACTGGTAGGTATGAATGAACATAAGTCCACTGTTGAGAATTGGGAAGATTGGTGACACCTGGAGGGGGGTGGAGTCCAGCTCACAGACAAGTGTAACAGATCAGGGTGTGACACCTGGAGTGGGGTGGAGACCAGCCCACAGACAAGTGTAACAGATCAGGGTGTGACACTAATGAGTGTGTCCCAAATGGCACCCTACTCCCTAAAGACAGCGCATTCTGAAAGTATTCTGACCCCTTGACTCTTTCCACATTTTGTTACGTTACAGCCTTATTCTAAAAATGGATTAAGTGGAAACAGAGTTTTAGACACTTTTGAAAATGTATTCAAAACATAAAAAATATGTAAATTCCTTATTTACATAATTATTCAGACACTTTGCTGTGAGACTTGAAGTGGAGCTCAGGTGCATCCTGTTTCCATTGATCATCCTTGAGAAGTTTCTACAATTTGTTTGAAGTCCACTTGTGTTAAATTCAATTGGACATGATTTGGAAAGGCACACACCTGTCTATATAAAGTCCCCTGTCAGAAGGTGAGTGTAGCTGGTGCATGAAGACAGGCGCAGGAGAGCAAAAAATGAGTGAGCAACGTACTTTACTCATAAATCAAGGCACAGGTAACAAATACACTTGACCAAATACAAACAGGACCCTTCAAGAAATCAGCCATCGTGAACCCGACATGAACATAAAAACAATCAAGCACAAAAACCATGGGGGAAACAGAGGGTTAAATACATGGACATGTAATTGGGGAATGAAAACCAGGTGTGTAGAAAACAAAGACAAAACCAATGGAAAACAAAAGGTGGATCAGCGATGGCTAGAGGACCGGTGACGTAGACCGCCGAACGTCGCCCCGAACGTGGCCCCGAACGTCGCCCGCCGAACGTCGCCCCAAACGTTGCCCCGAACGTCACCCCGAACGTCGCCCCGAACAAGAAGAGAGACGGACTTCGGTGGAAGTCGTGACAGTCCCACAGTTGACAGTGCATGTCAGAGCAAAAACCAAGATAAGAGGTCGAAGGAATTATCCGTAGAGCTCCGAGACAGGATTGTGTCGAGGCACACATCTGGAGAAGGGTACCAAAAAATGTCTGCCACATTGAAGGTCCCCAAGAACACAGTGGCCTCTTATTCTTAAATTGAAGAAGTTTGGAACCACCAAGACTCTTCCTAGAGCTGGCCACCCGGGCCAAACTAAGAAATTGAGGAAGAAGGGCCTTGTTCGGGGAGGTGACCAAGAACCCGATGGTCACTCTGACAGAGCTCCGGAGTTCCTCTACTGAGATCGGAGAACCTTCTAGAAGGACAACCATCTCTGCAGCACTCCACCAATCAGGACTTTATGGCAGAGTTGCCAGATGGAAGCCACCCCTCAGTAAAAGGCACATGACAGTTTGCCAAAAGGCGCCTAAGGGGTTAGACCACAATACACAAGATTAGTTGGACAGGTAGGATGCCTTACAATAGTGAAGATGAACAAGTGTTCACGGGTCAGCTGACAGAGAGGAATGGATGAGACTGAGGCAGGAAGTGGTGTATTTACTGGGTGGTCTGTGTTGCATCACAAAGGAAACAGAATAATATGTATCCAATCAAATTCATGATCACAAAGACCCAATCATAACAATCATTCTCATTATTAACATAATTGGATTATTCAGAAATTCAGTTCAATAGGAATCCAATATGAAGCATGATTGAGTGATTTAGGATCATAACCACTCATCATTCATCCTGTCCCAACCCCCACCCACCCCTCCAGGGTAGGCCGACTGGGCAGCAGCTGGAGTGAGCGTCTCTGGGGCTTGTCTCCGTCTCTCCCTCTGTCTGTGTTCCAGACAGACGGAGAGATGTTTACAGGAGGCACATCCCACATATGTAGAACCTTTGTATTATTTTTCAGAACTGAAAGAGCGGGCCATGTTGTCATTGACACTATTAAACTAGCAGACAGTGTTTCAACCACATTAATTCTATCGATGTAAGACATTAGCACTACTTTGTTTAGTCTTTTAGGGTAACAAGTGATGACAGAAGAGACGCTGCATGTATAACTATAGTTGACAAACAAATGGCCACACCAAATGTTGGGAATTCTCATACGGTCTGTCAAATGTCAGAAATTAAAAGCAGAAATGTAGGGGAGAAAATAGCCAGTAGGCTTTACGGTCCAGTACATAGAATCAGCAAAAATAAATGATTTGGAAATGATTATGGTGGATAGAACTAAGCAGGTAGCCTACTTTTTGAAGTGATTTGTTTGACAATCCAAAGAAAAACATAATCACACAACATCCATGATATGCAAAACTGAGCCCTTAGCAGGCTGCGAAAAACATTTCTAAAATGTTTACGTGTCCAGTGTCCAGTCTAATGCCGCGTTCACATACTAGTCGGAACTAGGAAACTCTGAAATGTTTACGTGTCCAGTGTCCAGTCTAATGCCGCGTTCACATACTAGTCGGAACTAGGAAACTCTGAAATCTTTGCGTGTCCAGTGTCCAGTCTAATGCCGCGTTCACATACTAGTCGGAACTAGGAAACTCTGAAATGTTTGCTAACTGCTTGTATTTATACAAGTGCCGATGTCAACCAGTAAGCAAGTCATACATTTCCGAATTTCCTAGTTGCAACTAGTACGGGAACTCGACATACGATTAGCATATCCAAAATAGACCGTACGAGGAAGTCTCTGATGTTTTCCCCCTATGGTTGACGGTCTTCACGTTTGTGTGCATTCACGTCACTCATTTCAACACGAAGCTAAATGCTAGGCTAACTGTGCTAGATAGAAGGAAGTGAATGGTGGTTTGGCACAGGTAGAACATCCGTGCCCACGGAGCTTGTATTTTAAACCGCGGATAGTCCTGGCCCGGCCGTACGAAGAAGTTTCCATTCTCTCGTATCTGTCTGTGATGTACGGATGGGTAGTTGACGGACTATCGACGCTCTTCGATCCTATAACCGGGCAAGAACATTCTGGTTGGCCTGGTATGAACGTTGGTGGTGAGATAGACTCGCACTTGTCACTTGTGTGCTCTGTGTAGCTGTTTATGTAACGCTTTAGTAAGCTATCCCGCAAACGCTAGCCAGTCAACTAGCTAACAGCTAACTTGTCCCCCCTAGCCCGCAAACGCTAGCCAGTCAACTAGCTAACAGCTAACTTGTCACCCCTAGCTCGCAAACGCTAGCCAGTCAACTAGATAACAGCTAACTTGTCACCCCTAGCTCGCAAACGCTAGCCAGTCAACTAGCTAACAGCTAACTTGTCACCCCTAGCTCGCTAACCTAGCTAGCTAGCTAATTACTAGAAACAACTGTTATTCATTCCAGTTGGTGTTAGCTGCTTGCTTCAAAAATAAATAAGGCGAGCTAACTCTTTCCTCGCGCCACTTCCCAGACATTAGCTAACTCTTGTCCTAACATCTCTGCAGAGACCTGAGAATAGCTGTGCAGCGACACTCCCCATCCAACCTGGCAGAGCTTGAGAGGATCTGCAGAAGAAGAATGAGAGAAACACCCCAAATACAGGTGTGCCAAGCTTGTAGCGTCATACCCAAGAAGACTCGATGCTGTAATCGCTGCCAAAAGGTGCTTCAACAAAGTACCTAGTAAAGGGTCTGAATATTTATGTAAATATGATATTTCAAATGTTTTTTATTTATTTACATTTGCAAAAATGTATGAAAACCAGTTTGTGCTTTGTGATTGTGGGGTATTGCGTGTAGATTTATGAGAATACGGCTGTAACGTAACAACATGTGAGTACTTTATGAATACACTGTAGTGCACTACTTTAGACCAAGGCCCATAGTGCTTTGATCTAAAGTACAGTAGTGCACTTTAAAGGGAAATAAGGTGCCATTGGGAACGAAGCCATGTTGTTGTGGTGATGAGGGCGTTCAGCTTGTTTTAATGTGGAGGAGGAACACCTGAAAATGTAGCAGAATGAAAAAAACAGAACAGTCTATGAATCAACAGAGTACTCAAGGACTCTTACTCATTCAATCAACTAGTTTAATGGGCTCATAATCATCACCAGAGATCTTAATGGAGTTGGAAATCAACCAAGATAAATCCCTTAACTATTAAGAGCAAGAGAACATGAGTCACATTTCCACACAGTCCAAGAATCAATGCCCCTTTAAAGTTGATAAACAACATATCGTACAGTCATCCTCTGCTTTAGAGCTAATATAAAAAAAAAATATATTGTTGTTTTAGATATTATCAGTGCTTGAATTGGGCCGGTACTGAGTGCCAGCGTTTCTTATAGACTATTGGCTTAAAAGTATTGCAGAGTTTCGGGAAACATAAATATAGACAGTATCTGAGAGCTATTCTCCAAACAGGAAAGAAACAGGAAATATCCCCAGTGTAATCTATTGTAACTGAGTGAGCGCATTCCCAGAACATTTCAACCAGGTTTTATTTGCTCTGTTAGCCAACAAGCTGCCACCCCCCCCCCCCCAAAAAAATATATAAGCTGCGGCCAAATTTACTGTTTGTATTGTTTTGTGTATTGTTTTGTTTATTGTTTTGTTTTGCATACGTAACAAATTCCCTACGTGATAAAACAAGTATAAGAATGATAATGCTGATAAAAGAGTCTGGCTCTTACAACCACCAGGGCCTTAGGAGAGTGGCTGCAGCTAGCGAAGAACACAACATCACTGTTGTTTGTTGTGTCAGTTTACTCCCCTGCTCCCCAGGTAGGTCTGTGTGTGTATCTCTGTGTGTGTATCTCTGTGTGTGTGTGTGTGTGTGTGTGTGTGTGTGTGTATCTCTCTGTGTGTGTGTATCTCTGTGTGTGTGTGTGTGTGTGTGTATCTCTCTGTGTGTGGGTGTGTGTATCTCTCTGTGTGTGTATCTCTCTGTGTGTGTGTGTATCTCTGTGTGTGTGTGTGTGTGTGTGTGTGCGTGCGTGCGTGTGTGTGTATCTCTGTGTGTGTGTGTGTGTGTGTGTATCTCGTGTGTGTGTGTGTGTGTGTGCGTGCATGCGTGTGTATCTCTGTGTGTGTGTGTGTGTGTATCTCTCTGTGTGTGTGTGTGCGTGCGGGCGTGCGTGCGTCACTCACTTTCCTAGGTAGGTAGACAGCAGATGGCGTGCTGATAGTAGCAGGGTGTTTTTAAACTCCGTAAGGAGATGCCCGGGTACAGCGCCTCATTGGATCCAAGCTGCCTTCCAAACGGCACCTTATTCCCTTCATAGTGCACTACGTTTAGCAATGGCCAATGGGACTATATGGAGGCGAGGGTGCCAATTGGGACGCATCCGGAGTCATCTCTTATATCAGCCAAACCAGACCTGCCAAACGTAAGCCTGACTGACTGGTTGAAATACTAACAGCTGTACGAACAACTCACACAGGCGCAGACTACCTTAACCTTAACCTTACCCTTACCCTTAACCTTAACCTTAACCTTACCCTTACCCTTTTAACCTTACCCTTACCCGTAACCTTACCCTTAACCTTACCCTTAACCTTAACCTTACCCGTAACCTTACCCTTAACCTTACCCTTACCCTTACCCGTAACCTTAACCTTACCCTTAACCTTAACCTTAACCTTACCCTTACCCGTAACCTTACCTTTAACCTTACCCTTACCCGTAACCTTAACCTTACCCTTACCCTTAACCTTACCCTTACCCTTACCCGTAACCTTAACCTTACCCTTACCCTTAACCTTAACCTTAACCTTACCCTTACCCGTAACCTTACCCTTAACCTTACCCTTACCCGTAACCTTACCCTTAACCTTAACCTTAACCTTAACCTTACCTCGGGCAAAACACAGGAGAGACACTGTGAGCTGCTGTTTCACCGTGGATGTTTTACTGTTATATTTCCCGGAGGGGGAAAATGGCCAGAACGTTGTGTTATTGGCCAGAACATCCTGTTATTGGCCAGAACATCGTGATATTGGCCAGAACATTGTGATATTTGCCAGAACATCCTGTTATTGGCCAGAACGTCGTGTTATTGGCCAGAACATCCTGTTATTGGCCAGAACGTCGTGTTATTGGCCAGAACATCCTGTTATTGGCCAGAACGTCGTGTTATTGGCCAGAACGTTGTGTTATTGGCCAGAACATCCTGTTATTGGCCAGAACATCCTGTTATTGGCCAGAACGTCGTGATATTGGCCAGAACGTCGTGTTATTGGTCAGAACATCCTGTTATTGGCCAGAACGTCTTGTTATTGGCCAGAACGTTGTGATATTGGCCAGAACGTCCTGTTATTGGCCAGAACGTTGTGTTATAACATCGTGTTATTGGCCGGAACGTTGTGTTATTGGCCAGAACGTTGTGTTATTGGTCAGAACGTCGTGTTATTGGCCAGAACGTCGTGTTATTGGCCAGAACGTTGTGTTATTGGTCAGAACGTCGTGTTATTGGCCAGAACGTCATGTTATTGGCCAGAACGTCGTGTTATTGGCCAGAACGTTGTGTTATTGGTCAGAACATCCTGTTATTGGCCAGAACGTCTTGTTATTGGCCAGAACGTCGTGATATTGGCCAGAACGTCCTGTTATTGGCCAGAACGTCGTGTTATAACATCGTGTTATTGGCCAGAACGTTGTGTTATTGGCCAGAACGTTGTGTTATTGGCCAGAACGTCGTGTTATTGGCCAGAACGTCGTGTTATTGGTCAGAACGTCGTGTTATTGGTCAGAACGTCGTGTTATTGGCCAGAACGTCGTGTTATTGGCCAGAACGTCGTGTTATTGGCCAGAACGTTGTGTTATTGGTCAGAACGTCGTGTTATTGGCCAGAACGTCGTGTTATTGGCCAGAACGTCGTGTTATTGGCCAGAACGTCGTGTTATTGGTCAGAACATCTTGTTATTGGCCAGAACGTCGTGTTATAACATCGTGTTATTGGCCAGAACGTCGTGTTATAACATCGTGTTATTGGTCAGAACATCGTGTTATTGGCCAGAACGTCGTGTTATAACATCGTGTTATTGGCCAGAACGTTGTGTTATTACATCGTGTTATTGGTCAGAACGTCGTGTTATTGGCCAGAACGTTGTGTTGTTGGTCAGAACGTTGTGTTATTGGCCAGAACGTCGTGTTATTGGTCAGAACATCCTGTTATTGGCCAGAACGTCGTGTTATTGGTCATAACGTTGTGTTATTGGTCAGAACGTCGTGTTATTGGCCAGAACGTCGTGTTATTGGCCAGAACGTCGTGTTATAACATCGTGTTATTGGCCAGAACGTTGTGTTATTGGTCAGAACGTCGTGTTATTGGTCAGAACGTCGTGTTATTGGCCAGAACGTTGTGTTATTGGCCAGAACATCCTGTTATTGGCCAGAACGTCGTGTTATTGGTCAGAACGTCGTGTTATTGGCCAGAACGTCGTGTTATTGGTCAGAACGTCGTGTTATTGGCCAGAACGTCGTGTTATTGGTCAGAACGTCGTGTTATTGGTCAGAACGTTGTGTTATTGGCCAGAACGTCGTGTTATTGGCCAGAACGTCGTGTTATTGGCCAGAACGTCGTGTTATTGGCCAGAACGTTGTGTTATTGGCCAGAACGTCGTGTTATTGGTCAGAACATCCTGTTATTGGCCAGAACGTTGTGTTGTTGGTCAGAACGTCGTGTTATTGGCCAGAACGTCATGTTATAACATCGTGTTCTTGGCCAGAACGTCGTGTTATAACATCGTGTTATTGGTCAGAACGTCGTGTTATTGGTCAGAACATCGTGTTATAACATCGTGTTATTGGCCAGAACATTGTGTTATAACATCGTGTTATTGGCCAGAACATCGTGTTATTTATTTAGCCTGGATTAGTGTCCATCAGAAATGTACATTTACTAATGCTCTTGTCCCACCTTTCACAACAAGAGGAAGGTGAGCAGACAGCGGTAAGACAAAGACATAAAAGGGGTGTCATGTGCTGGTCACTATAAACTGGAGGAACATGTACTGGTCACTATAAACTGGAGGAACATGTACTGGTCACTATAAACTGGAGGAACATGGACTGGTCACTTTAAACTGGTGGACCATGTACTGGTCACTTTAAACTGGAGGACCATGTACTGGTCACTTTAAACTGGAGGACCATGTACTGGTCACTTTAAACTGGAGGACCATGTACTGGTCACTATAAACTGGAGGACCATGTACTGGTCACTATAAACTGGAGGAACATGGACTGGTCACTTTAAACTGGTGGACCATGTACTGGTCACTTTAAACTGGAGGACCATGTACTGGTCACTTTAAACTGTAGGACCATGTACTGGTCACTTTAAACTGGAGGACCATGTACTGGTCACTATAAACTGGAGGAACATGTACTGGTCCCTTTAAACTAGAGGACCATACAGTGGTCACTCTCATAATGAGGCTAGTTACTCCCTGCTGTTCCGTGATACTGACTGTTTCACCCACCTCGTATTGGCCCCCTGTGACCCCCTGTCTGAGGAAGAGACAGGAACCCTCTCCACCCTCCCCTCTTCCTCCCTCCTGCCAAGACCTCTCCCCCCTCACCCCTGACCCCCCAATGGGACACGACATGTTCTCCACGTCATCTCCTCGTATGGTCTCTTCTTCTCAGCTGGACCTGGGCCAGGGAGCAGGCAGCAACAGACAGAGATACACACACTCACACACAAACAGGGACCAGCCAGCACGAACCAGACAGACACTCCGGGCCACACCGGGCCAAGCAAGCCCTGGACAGAATCAACTTGTCTGTCTCCCAAATAGGGCCCTATTCCCTATACAGTGTACTTCTTTTGACCAGGGCTCGTAGGGAATGAGCTGCCATTTGGGACACTGCACCATGGCCACTTTTTTCATCTACCTGACAAGTTGTTGCTCATCCTTGTTGTTGTCGTACCTGGATGTGTGTCAGACGGGCTGTTTGTTTCTCCTTGTCCAGACCTGCTGTGTCTGAACCCCGACGTGGTGACCTCTCAGAGAACAGGCCATATGCCCACAGTTTCATCAACGGTCTGTGTTAATAATGTGTGTCTCTTTCAGGCAGTGCAAAGGTCAACGGGCCAGAGGTGATGGTTTATGAGACATCTCAGATCTTAATGCTGTGTACCGAATGGCACCCTATTCCCTATACAGTGCGCACTACATTTGACCAAGGCGCATAGGGAATAGGGTGCCATTTTACACTAAACCTAACTCTCCCAGTGAAACAGAAGAAGAAGAAGAAGTGCCTTAGTAACGTTACTCTACACTCCATTATGTTTTAACAGATCAATAAGAGACTCTGTTTATCCTCCTCTCTTCTGCATGTATGAATGGACAGATTCATCCTTGACGACGGTCGTCCGGCAGGCGGACGGGCAGCCTTGGAGAGTTCCGGAACCTTGAGATAGATATATGCTTCTGTTGCCCGTGGAGACGTAATGAGACGCAGCAACGTTGCGTTGGTTCTACTTCCTGTAATTGATTAGTCTGACCATTAAGGAACGATTATCACACAGTTAAACATCCCCAGGCTAAATTTCCTGATGGGGTTTTAATGCATCTACAGATCAGTGAACGGTAGACTTTACACAATGTGTGAGGCAGGCAGACAGACAGCTCTTTCCTCTAGCAGCCGTGATTAAGCCACCAATCTAAAATGGCTTTAATCTTTAAACTAAGTTGACTAAGTGTTCATCTGTTCTTTTGTGTTGTCAGAGATATTTTGTAAAAGTAGAAGCTGTGAAATATAATGTATAACGCCGGTCCCAGTTGACCATAAATCATGCCAAGTTATGGAAGACCACATGGCAACATTGTTACAGGGTTATTTAGAATTCTTTTGTGATTATCATCAGCCTTCTCAAACAGTTAGAGAAAGGGAGAGAGAGAGAGAGAGAGAGAGAGAGAGGGGGACAC
>NC_143039.1:11767500-11782500 GCF_057628025.1 Oncorhynchus mykiss
TGCTCCCCTGTTCTTTACCACATCACCCTTAATGCTCCCCCGTTCTTTACCACGTCACCCTTAATGCTCCCCTGTTCTTTACCACATCACCCTTAATGCTCCCCTGTTCTTTACCACGTCACCCTTAATGCTCCCCTGTTCTTTACCACATCACCCTTAATGCTCCCCTGTTCTTTACCACATCACCCTTAATGCTCCCCTGTTCTTTACCACGTCACCCTTAATGCTCCCCTGTTCTTTACCACATCACCCTTAATGCTCCCCTGTTCTTTACCACATCACCCTTAATGCTCCCCTGTTCTTTACCACATCACCCTTAATGCTCCCCCGTTCTTTACCACGTCACCCTTAATGCTCCCCTGTTCTTTACCACATCACCCTCAACCCTTGTGCTTCTCCTCCATTTACACTTGTTCAATCATTTCTTCATCCTTTCTATGAGTCACCATTTAAAGAGTCCCTGCGGTATTGTTAAGTGTGTTCTTTTAGACATTTCAGAGTGTCTGGAGTGCTGGGATCCTGTACCCAAGATAGAACAACAGCTTCTAACAGAACCTGAGAGGGAGCTGGAGTGGGTCGACGGAGGACAGGAGAAGTGTTTCTGAAGAAAGACATTAGCAACACACGGCCGTGTTTTTCGGTGTGGGTTGAATGTGAGCGTTGTGTAACTAGCGTCGGTGGTCCGTACAACACGATCGGGAAGGACATCTAAGACGGGATACAGTTTACAACAGCTAAATGCTGTTTAGGGAAAGAGTGTTACCTTAGTCCTGACCTTCCATTGAACCACATTAAGGTGAGGCTAAAGGACATCAGGCCAAGGTCATGATGTCAACCTTGTTTAACACAGTAGGAAGGAGATCTAGGAGAGGATACAGAGACACAGTTGAAAACTGTAAAATGCTTTGTAGGATGAGAGTGTTGGCTTGAGAGTGTTGGCCTTCCATTGGACCAGATGAGTGTGTTTGTTTAGTCCTAGATAGTGTACATAGTTTAGCCCTAGATAGTGTACATAGTTTAGCCCTAGATAGTGTATATAGTTTAGTCCTAGATAGTTTATATAGTTTAGTCCTAGATAGTTTATATAGTTTAGTCCTAGATAGTGTATATAGTTTAGTCCCAGATAGTGTACATAGTTTAGCCCTAGATAGTGTACATAGTTTAGCCCTAGATAGTGTATATAGTTTAGTCCTAGATAGTTTATATAGTTTAGTCCTAGATAGTGTATATAGTTTAGTCCTAGATAGTGTACATAGTTAAGCCCTAGATAGTGTACATAGTTTAGTCCTAGATAGTGTATATAGTTTAGTCCTAGATAGTGTATATCTTTTAGCCTATGGTAATATAGTTTAGATAGTTAAGCCTAAAATAGTTTAGATAGTTAAAATAGTTTAGATAGTTAAGCCTAAAATAGTTTAGATAGTTAAGCCTAAGATAGTATAGATAGTTTAGTTAATTTAGCCTAAGATAGTTTAGATAGGACAGTATAGATAGTTTAGTTAATTTAGCCTAAGATAGTTTAGATAGGACAGTATAGACAGTTTAGATAGGACAGTATAGATAGTTTAGACAGTTGAGCCTAAGATAGTATAGATAGTTTGGATACTATAGATAATTTAGATAGTTAAGCCTAAGATAGTATAGATAGTTTAGATAGTTTAGCCTATAGTAGCTTAGGTAGTTTAGATAGTTTATCCTAACATAGTTGACATAGTTGAGATAGTTTATCCTGACTTAGTTGAGATAATTTAAATAGTTTATCTAAACATAGTTGAGATAGTTTAGAGTCCCCCCTAGTCCTCCCTAGTGCCCCCTAGTCCCTCTAGTCCTCCCTAGTTCTCCCTAGTCCTCCCTAGTTCTCCCTAGTCCTCCCTAGTTCTCCCTAGTCCTCCCTAGATCTCCTTAGTCCTCCCTAGTCCCCCGTAGTCCTCCCTAGTCCCCCTAGTCCTCCCTAGTTCTCCCTGGACCTCCCTAGTTCTCCCTAGTCCCCCTAGTCCTCCCTAGTTCTCCATAGTTCTCCCTAGTCCTCCCGAGTCCTCCCGAGTCCTCCCTAGTCCGCCCTAGTCCCCCCTAGTTCTCCCAAGTCCCCCTAGTCCTCCCTAGTTCTCCCTAGTCTTCCCTAGTCCTCCCTAGTCCTCCCTAGTTCTCCCAAGTCCCCCCTAGTCCTCTCTAGTTCTCCCTAGTTCTCCCTAGTCCTCCCTAGTCCCCCCTAGTCCCCCCTAGTCCTCCCTAGTTATCCCTAGTCCTCCTTAGTCCTCCCTAGTTCTCCCTAGTCCTCCCTAGTTCTCCCTAGTCCTCCCTAGTCCTCCCTAGTTCTCCCTTGCCCCCTAGTCCTCCATAGTCCTCCCAAGTTCTCCCTAGTCCTCCCCAGTCCTCCCCAGTCCTCCCTAGTCCTCCCTAGTCCTCCCTAGATCTCCCTAGTCCTCCCTAGTCCTCCCTAGTCCTCCCTAGATCTCCCTAGTCCTCCCTAGTCCTCCCTAGTCCCCCTAAATCAAATCAAATCAAATTTATTGATATAGCCCTTCGTACATCAGCTGATATCTCAAATTGCATTTTTGGACAGAAAGGTTCTGATTTTTGCAATGTTACATAGATGGAAAAAAGCTGTCCTTGAAACAGTGTTGATATATTTGTCAAAAGAGAGATCAGGGTCCAGAGTAACGCCAAGATCCTTCACAGTTTTATTTGAGACGACTGTACAACCAAACCTGTCTACGATACTGGTTCCCAATTGGGAATCAACCCTCCCACGTGCAGCTGAAACGGTGGCGCATGGAACGCAAAAATATTCTTAAAAATATTTAACCTCCACACATTAACAAGTCCAATAGCTCAAATGAAAGATAAACATCTTGTTCATTTAGCCAGCAAGTCAGATTTCTAAAATGTTTTACGGCGAAAACATAGCACATATATATGTAAAACCACCACCAGACACAGCTCATTTCAATAGCCAAAACATGCAATCAACAAACGCAGGATTAAAAAATAAATCGCTCACTAACCTTTTGAAAATCTTCATCAGATGACAGTAATATGACATATTACACAGTACATATTTTTTTTTTTCAATAATATGCCATTTATATCCATAAATGTCCATTTACAGTGAGTTCACCTTCAGAAATTACTCAAAAATGCCCGCAGGAAATCTATGTAGCGCGGCAAGATAACGTAAATAGACATCATAAACTTTGACTAAATATACATGTTCTACATATAGTTAGAAAGATACACTGCTTCTTTATGCAACCGCTGTGTTAGATTTATTTTTAACGTTACAGAAATCGCACACTATTCCATATTGTGAGACAGCGCTCAGTTCCAAGCTACATTTCCACGTAATGTTGGAGTCAACAGAAACACAGATTTAAGCATAAATATTCCCTTACCTTCGATGGTCTTCGTTCAGAATGTTCTGGAAGGCTTCATACTTACCCAATACATCGTTTGGTTTCAAGTCTTGCGTCTTTGTATTAGCTACTGCTAATAACATCAGCTGAAATGCACCCAAAACGTCCTCCGGTCCGGATAAGTTGCGCATCAAAACTTCAAAATTACACATTATATGTCGACTAAACAGGTCAAACTAAGTGCAGAAGCAAGCTTTATGATGTTTTAGACGTGCAAAACAAACTTCAATTCAATCGGCCATCGTCTGCCCTTCTCTTCAGTGCTGGAAACAAAGGAATGGCTGTGACCAATTCGCGCCCATACGCACAGCCTATTCTCTCGTGGCACGCACTAATTTCACTCCCATAGGGTCAATTCTCGCGCGATTTGAACGGTTTGAAGCTCTAATGAAAGAGGACATCTAGCGGAAGAGATAGAAAGTGTCCCCAGAATCATAGCTGGTTGGGAAGGGTGGGGGCCATGACGTCAAAGTTGCTCCAACTTTCATGGCCACAGAAACTAGTTTGGAAGAATGCCTGCCCTGTGAGTTCTGCTATACTTACAGACATAATTCCAACGGTTTTAGAATCTTTAGAGTGTTTTCTATCCAATAATAATTTTTATTTGCATATATTAACAATTTTTGAAAGATTTTTTTTCCAGTTTACTAGGGGTACCCAATCTCTCCAAAGGGGGCGTATGTCTGCCATATCCTCATTAAGATTAATTGTCAGATTCAACAGAAGATCTCTTTGTTTCTTGGGACCTAGAACAAGCATCTCTGTTTTGTCTGAGTTTAAAAGTAGAAAGTTTGCAGCCATCCACTTCCTTATGTCTGAAACACATGCTTCTTGCGAGGGAAATTTTGGGGCTTCACCATGTTTCATTGAAATGTACAGCTGTGTGTCATCCGCATAGCAGTGAAAGTTAACATTATGTTTTCGAATGACATCCCCAAGAGGTAAAATATATAGTGAAAACAATAGTGGTCCTGAAACGGAACCTTGAGGAACACCGAAATTTACAGTTGATTTGTCAGAGGACAAACCATTCACAGAGACAAACTGATATCTTTCCGACAGATAAGATCTAAACCAGGCCAGAACTTGTCCGTGTAGACCAATTTGGGTTTCCAATCTCTCCAAAAGAATGTGGTGATCGATGGTATCAAAAGCAGCACTAAGGTCTAGGAGCACGAGGACAGATGCAGAGCCTCGGTCTGATGCCATTAAAAGGTAATTTACCACCTTCACAAGTGCAGTCTCAGTGCTATGAAGGGGTCTAAAACCAGACTGAAGCATTTCATATACATTGTTTGTCTTCAGGAAGGCAGTGAGTTGCTGCGCAACAGCCTTTTCTAAAATTTTTGAGAGGAATGGAAGATTCGATATAGGCCGATAGTTTTTTATATTTTCTGGGTCAAGGTTTGGCTTTTTCAAGAGAGGCTTTATTACTGCCACTTTTAGTGAGTTTGGTACACATCCGGTGGATAGAGGGACGTTTATTATGTTCAACATAGGAGGGCCAAGCACAGCAAGCAGCTCTTTCAGTAGTTTAGTTGGAATAGGGTCCAGTATGCAGCTTGAAGGTTTAGAGGCCATGATTATTTTTATCATTGTGTCAAGAGATATAGTACTAAAACACTTGAGCGTCTCTCTTGATCCTAGGTCCTGGCAGAGTTGTGCAGACTCAGGACAACTGAGCTTTGAAGGAATACGCAGATTTAAAGAGGAGTCCGTAATTTGCTTTCTAATAATCATGATCTTTTCCTCAAAGAAGTTCATGAATTTATCACTGCTAAAGTGAAAGCCATCCTCTATTGGGGAATGCTGCTTTTTAGTTAGCTTTGCGACAGTATCAAAAAGGAATTTCGGATTGTTCTTATTTTCCTCAATTAAGTTAGAAAAATAGGATGATCGAGCAGCAGTAAGGGCTCTTCGGTACTGCACGGTACTGTCTTTCCAAGCTAGTCGGAAGACTTCCAGTTTGGTGTGGCACCATTTTAATTTTCTGGAAGCTTGCTTCAGAGCTCGGGTATTTTCTGTATACCAGGGAGCTAGTTCCTTATGAGAAATGTTTTTAATTTTTAGTGGTGCAACTGCATCTAGGGTATTGGGCAAGGTTAAATTGAGTTCCTCAGTTAGGTGGTTAACTGATTTTTGTCCTCTGACATCCTTGGGTAGGCAGAGGGAGTCTGGAAGAACATCTTTGTTGTCTGTGAATTTATAGCACGACTTTTGATGCTCCTTGGTTGGGGTCTGAGCAGATTATTTGTTGTGATTGCAAAAATGGTGGTCCGATAGTCCAGGATTATGAGGAAAAACATTTATTCCATGGGACAAAACTAGGTTCAGACTATGACTGTGACAGTGAGTAGGTCCAGAGACATGTTGGACAAAACCCACTGAGTCGATGATGGCTCCGAAAGCCTTTTGGAGTGGGTCTGTGGACTTTTCCATGTGAATATTAAAGTCACCAAAAATTTGAATATTATCTGCTATGACTACAAGGTCCGATAAGAATTCAGGGAATTCAATGAGGAACGCTGTATATGGCCCAGGAGGCCTGTAAACAGTAGCTATAAGGAAGTGACTGAGTAGACTGCATAGATTTCATGACTAGAAGCTCAAAAGACGAAAACGTCATTTTTTTTTTGTAAATTGAAATTTGCTATCGTAAATGTCAGCAACACCTACGCCTTTTCGGGATGCACGGGGGATATGGTCACTAGTGTAACCAGGAGTTGAGGCCTCATTTTACAGAGTAAATTCATCAGGCTTAAGCCCTAGTCCTCCCTAGTCCCCCATCCCCCCCCCCCCCCCCCCCCCTTGTTCCCCTTGTGTCACCATCGCCCCCCCCCTCGTCCCCCTCATGTCCCCCTCGCCCCCTTCCTCCCCCTTATGTCCTCTCAACCCCACTTGTCCCCATCCCACCCTCATCCCCCCATCCCCCTCACCCCCCCCCCTCATCCCCTCGTCCCCCCTCTTCCCCCCTCGTCCCCCCTCAGGGTGATGCTCTCATCTGATTTAAAAAAAAAACTCACCCTCTAGGTTTATAATTTCCCCCATACAAAAATAGGGTTCAGACATAAATCCTTACATGCATACCTCTTCAGGTTTATGGAGAGCCTTTAGTATTCACACCCATAGAGCTGTGTGTGAATAAGCTCAGCGTATCCGTGGTAACTGAAGCAGAACACACACGTGTGTTGAATGCATAGTGGTTCTGTTTGCATACATTTTGATGGGTTACTTGAATATACTAGATGGATTCCTATATCTCCTCTCTCCTGTGTTGTATTGAGGCCATATCTCCTCTCCTCCCTCCTGTGTTGTATTAAAGTCGTATCTCCTCTCCTCTCTCCTGTGTTGTATTGAGGCCATATCTCCTCTCTCCTGTGTTGTATTGATGTCATATCTCCTCTCTCCTGTGTTGTATTGATGTCATATCTCCTCTCTCCTGTGTTGTATGGAGGTCATATCTCCTCTCTCCTGTGTTGTATTGAGGCCATATCTCCTCTCTCCTGTGTTGTATGGATGTCATATCTCCTGTCTCCTGTGTTGTATTGAGGCCATATCTCCTCTCTCCTGTGTTGTATTGATGTCATATCTCCTGTCTCCTGTGTTGTATTGAGGCCATATCTCCTCTCCTCTCTCCTGTGTTGTATTGATGTCATATCTCCTCTCCTCTCTCCTGTGTTGTATTGAGGCCATATCTCCTCTCCTCTCTCCTGTGTTGTATTGAGGCCATATCTCCTCTCCTCTCTCCTGTGTTGTATGGAGGTCATATCTCCTCTCCTCTCTCCTGTGTTGTATTGATGTCATATCTCCTCTCTCCTGTGTTGTATTGATGTCATATCTCCTGTCTCCTGTGTTGTATGGAGGCCATATCTCCTCTCCTCTCTCCTGTGTTGTATTGATGTCATATCTCCTCTCTCCTGTGTTGTATTGATGTCATATCTCCTCTCCTCTCTCCTGTGTTGTATTGAGGCCATATCTCCTCTCTCCTATTGATGTAACTGTAGCAATTATTATAGTGTAACTGTCAGGGGTTACTGTTTACCGATCTACCATTCAAAATGTTGGGTTCACTTAGAAATGGCCTTCTAATTGATCATTAGAAAACCATTTTGCAATTATGTTAGCACAGCTGAAAACTGTGGTTCTGATTAAAGAAGAAATAAAACTAGTCTTCTTTAGACTAGTTGAGTACCTGGAGCATCAGCATTTCTGGGTTCAATTACAGGCTCAAAAATGGCCAGAAACAAAGACCTTTCTTCTGAAACTCGTCAGTCTATTCTTGTTCTGAGAAATACAGTTTATTCAATGTGAGAAATTGTCAAGAATCTGAAGATCTCGTACATCGCTGTGTACTACTTTCTTCACAGAACAATGCAAACGGGCCCTAAGCAGAATAGAAAGAGAAGTGGGAGGCCCCGGTGCACAACTGAGCAAGAGGACAAGTACATTAGAGTGTCTAGTTTGAGAAACAGACTAGAGGTCGACTGATTAATCAGAATGGCCGATTAATTAGGGACGATTTCAAGTATTCATAACAATCGGTAATCTGCATTTTTGGACACCGATCATGGCCGATTACATTGCACTCCACGAGGAGACTGCATGGCAGGCTGACTACCTGTTATGCGAGTGCAGCAAGGAGCCAAGGTAAGGTGCTAGCTAGCATTAAATGTATCCTATAAAAAAACAATCAATCTTAACATAATTACTAGTTAACTACACATGTTTGATGATATTATCAGGTTATCTAGCATTGTCCTGCGTTGCATATAATCGATGCGGTGCCTGTTAATTTATCATTGAATCACAGCCTACTTCGCCAAACGGGTGATTTAACAAGCGCATTCGCAAAAAAAGGCACTGTCGTTGCACCAATGTACCTAACCATAAACAACAACGCCTTTCATAAAATCAATACACAAGTATATCATTTTAAAACCTGAATATTTAGTTAATATTGCCTGCTAACATGAATTTCTTTTAACTAGGGAAATTGTGTCACTTCTCTTGCGTTCTGTGCAACAGAGTCAGGGTATATGCAGCAGTTTGGGCCGCCTGGCTCGTTGCGAACTGGGAAGACTATTTCTTCCTAACAAAGACAGCCGACTTCGCCAAACGGGGGATGATTTAACAAAAGCGCATTTGCGAAAAAAGCACAATCGTTACACGAATGTACCTAACCATAAACATCAATGCCTTTCTTAAAATCAATACACAGAATTATATTTTTTTAGACCTGCATATTTAGTTCAAAGAAATCCAGGTTAGCAGGCAATATTAAACTAGGGAAATTGTGTCACTTATCTTGCATCCATTGCACGCAGAGTCAGGGTACATGCAACAGTTTGGGCTGCCTGGCTCGTTTGCGAACTAATTTGCCAGAATTTTACGTAATTATGACATAACATTGAAGGTTGTGCAATGTACAGTGGGGCAAAAAAGTATTTAGTCAGCCACAAATTGTGCAAATTCTCCCACTTAAAAAGATGAGAGAGGCCTGTAATTTTCATGTGATTTTCTGGATTTTTTTTCTCATTTTGTCTGTCATAGTTGAAGTGTACCTATGATGAAAATTACAGGCCTCTCTCATCTTTTTAAGTGGGAGAACTTGCACAATTGGTGGCTGACTAAATACTTGAACCTAATTTTCTACCGTCCGTAAGCTGTTAGTGTCTTATTAACGACCGAACCACAGGTGCATGTTCATTAATTGTTTATGGTTAATTGAAGAAGCACGGGAAACAGTGTTTAAACCTTTTACAATGAAGATCTGTGAAGTTATTTTGACTTTTATTAATTATCTTTGAAAGATAAGTTGAGTTTACATGGACCACTGGAACAACAGAAAGCAGGCTAACAATCATTGCCACTAGTGATTTCAAACCCAGCTACGAAGATGAGTATGTTATCAAAATTGCTAAGTTATACAAAGTTGGCCACGTAGGGTTTATGCAACGAAGTTGTAGGGAGTCCAGAAACAAGTGTAGTTGGTGAGTTTAATAACAAGAAACATGTAGATAGACAAGAGAAGTGTACTGGACATGAAAACTAAAACAAAAACTGTCTGAAGACTGAGGTGTCTATAACTATGGGGACAGGTGTCTATAACTATGGGGAGCAGGTGTGTATAACTATGGGTACAGGTGTGTATAACTATGGGGAGCAGGTGTCTATAACTATGGGGACAGGTGTGTATAACTATGGGGAGCTGGTGTGTATAAGCACCCTACACTATGGGGAGCAGGTGTGTATAACTATGGGGAGCAGGTGTCTATAACTATGGGGAGCAGGTGTCTATAACTATGGGGAGCAGGTGTCTATAACTATGGGGAGCAGGTGTCTATAACTATGGGGAGCAGGTGTGTATAACTATGGGGAGCTGGTGTGTATAAGCACCCTACACTATGGGGAGCAGGTGTGTGTAATGATGGTTGCCAGGCGTGTGTAATGAGGGTTGCCAGGTGTGTGTAATGAGGGTTGTCAGGTGTGCGTAATGAGTGTTGCCAGGTGTGTGTAATGTGGGTTGCCATGTGTGCGTAATGAGTGTTGCAGGTGTGCATAATGTGGGTTGCCAGGTGTGTGTAATGTGGATTTCCAGATGTGGAATAACGATGGGGAGCAGGTGTGCGTAATGAGAGTTGCCAGGTGTACGTAATGAGGGTTGCCAGGTGTGCGTAATGTGGGGTGCCAGGTGTGTGTAATGAGGGTTGCCAAGTGTGTGTAATGAGGGTTGCCAGGTGTGCGTAATGAGGGTTGCCAGGTGTGCTTAACGAGGGTTGCCAGGTGTGCGTAATGAGGGTTGCCAGGTGTGCATAATGAAGGTTGCCAGGTGCGCGTAATGAGGGTTGCCAGGTGTGCATAATGAGGGTTGCCAGGTGTGCGTAATGAGGGTTGCCAGGTGTGCTTAACGAGGGTTGCCAGGTGTGCGTAATGAGGGTTGCCAGGTGTGCGTAATGAGGGTTGCCAGGTGTGCGTAATGTGGGTTGCCAGGTGCGTGTAATGTGGGTTGCCAGGTGTGCGTAATGAGGGTTGCCAGGTGTGTGTAATGAGGGTTGCCAGGTGTGTGTAATGAGGGTTGCCAGGTGTGCGTAATGTGGGTTGCCAGGTGTGCGTAATGTGGGTTGCCAGGTGTGCGTAATGAGGGTTGCCAGGTGTGCATAATGAGGGTTGCCAGGTGTGCGTAATGTGGGTTGCCAGGTGTGCATAATGTGGGTTGCCAGGACCGGTGGTTAGTCGACCGACGACTTCGAAACACCACAGCAGGAGAGCGGGTGTAGGAGTGACAGTTCATCCTGTACCTGTGTGATTCGTTCTAGAACAGGGAATGCCGTACATCACAATACATCCACACAATGCAAGCTCCTTCTGTTCAATTGTATATGTCCTTAAGATTCAATCGTGTAATGATCTAGAGAGAATGTGTGGGTGTACTGTAATATGGTATATGTCCTTATTAAAATTCAATGGTGTAAGGGTCTAGGGAGAATGTGTGGGTGTACTGTAATGTAATATAGAACTGTATCTAGACCACTGTACCATTCCATCTAATTATAATGGATTCCTAATGAAATCTGATGGTGTGCCGTAACCCATGACCATGGCAATGAAGATTTAACATACAGTAGTTTCATACACACACACATACACACACATACACACAAACATACACACACACACACAATGAAGATTTAACATACAGTAGTTTCATACACACACACATACACACACATACACACAAACATACACACACACACACACACACACACAATGAAGATTTAACATACAGTAGTTTCATACACACACACACACACACAATGAAGATTTAACATACAGTAGTTTCATACACACGCACACACACACACACACACACACACACACATACACACACACACACACACACACACACACACACACCCTGCACAAGGCTAACAGAGGGTGCAGGTGCATGTGAGGGGTTGACGAAATATGAGGCTTTTGAAGGGCTTCAAGGGCATTGCTTGGAACACTGTGAGTCCCTAATGGCTCCCTATTCTCTATGTAGTGTAGTCCTATGGGGCCCTGGTCCAAACTAGTGCACTACCCTATTGGCCCTGGTCCAAACTAGTGCACTACAGAGGGAACAGGGAGCCATTTGGGACACTGCCCTGCTGATTGATAAACGTCCCTGTACGTCCTCAGAAAGATGGCCTTCCATCTCTCCTGCCAGCTCTGCTCTGTCCTGATACAGCACTCTGCTCTGTCCTGCCCAGGTTGATTCATGTACTGTACAATACGGACAGATCACTTTAGAATACAGCACCCTACACTGTCCTCTGGTCCCTGATACAGCACCCTACACTGTCCTCTGGTCGCTGATACAGCACCCTACACTGTCCTCCAGTCTCTGATACAGCACCCTACACTGTCCTCTGGTCGCTGATACAGCACCCTACACTGTCCTCCAGTCTCTGATACAGCACCCTAAACTGTCCTCTGGTCTCTGATACAGCACCCTACACTGTCCTCTGGTCCCTGATACAGCACCATACACTGTCCTCTGGTCCCTTATACAGCACCCTACACTGTCCTCTGGTCCCTGATACAGCACCCTACACTGTCCTCCCCTGATACAGCACCCTACACTGTCCTCTGGTCCCTGATACAGCACCGTACCCTGTCCTCTGGTCTCTGATACAGCACCCAACACTGTCCTCTGGTCCCTGATGCAGCACCCTACACTGTCCTCTGGTCCCTGATACAGCACCCTACACTGTCCTCTGGTCTCTGATACAACACCCTACACTGTCCTCTGGTCTCTGATACAGCACCCTACACTGTCCTCTGGTCTCTGATACAGCACCCTACACTGTCCTCTGGTCTCTGATACAGCACCCTACACTGTCCTCCGTTCTCTGATACAGCACCCTACACTGTCCTCCAGTCTCTGATACAGCACCCTACATTGTCCTCTGGTCTCTGATACAGCACCCTACACTGTCCTCTGGTCGCTGATACAGCACCCTACACTGTCCTCTGGTCCCTGATACAGCACCCTACACTGTCCTCTGGTCTCTGATACAACACCCTACACTGTCCTCTGGTCTCTGATACAGCACCCTACACTGTCCTCTGGTCTCTGATACAGCACCCTACACTGTCCTCTGGTCTCTGATACAGCACCCTACACTGTCCTCCGTTCTCTGATACAGCACCCTACACTGTCCTCCAGTCTCTGATACAGCACCCTACATTGTCCTCTGGTCTCTGATACAGCACCCTACACTGTCCTCCGGTCTCTGATACAGCACCCTACACTGTCCTTTGGTCTCTGATACAGCACCCTACACTGTCCTCTGGTCTCTGATACAGCACCCTACACTATCCTCTGGTCTCTGATACAGCACCCTACGCTGTCCTCTGGTCTCTGATACAGCACCCTACACTGTCCTCCCCTGATACAGCACCCTACACTGTCCTCCCCTGATACAGCACCCTACACTGTCCTCCCCTGATACAGCACCCTACACTGTCCTCCCCTGATACAGCACCCTACACTGTCCTCCCCTGATACAGTTCCCTACACTGTCCTCCCCTGATACAGCACCCTACACTGTCCTCCCCTGATACAGCACCCTACACTGTTCTCTGGTCTCTGATACAGCACCCTACACTGTCCCCTGGTCTCTGATACAGCACCCTACACTATCCTCCCCTGATACAGCACCCTACACTGTCCTCCCCTGATACAGCACCCTACACTGTCCTCTGGTCTCTGATACAACACCCTACACTGTCCTCTGGTCTCTGATACAGCACCCTACACTGTCCTCTGGTCTCTGATACAGCACCCTACACTGTCCTCTGGTCTCTGATACAGCACCCTACACTGTCCTCCGTTCTCTGATACAGCACCCTACACTGTCCTCCAGTCTCTGATACAGCACCCTACATTGTCCTCTGGTCTCTGATACAGCACCCTACACTGTCCTCTGGTCGCTGATACAGCACCCTACACTGTCCTCTGGTCTCTGATACAGCACCCTACACTGTCCTCTGGTCCCTGATACAGCACCCTACACTGTCCTCTGGTCGCTGATACAGCACCCTACACTGTCCTCCAGTCTCTGATACAGCACCCTACACTGTCCTCTGGTCTCTGATACAGCACCCTACACTGTCCTCTGGTCCCTGATACAGCACCATACACTGTCCTCTGGTCCCTTATACAGCACCCTACACTGTCCTCTGGTCCCTGATACAGCACCCTACACTGTCCTCCCCTGATACAGCACCCTACACTGTTCTCTGGTCCCTGATACAGCACCCTACACTGTCCTCTGGTCCCTAATACAGCACCGTACCCTGTCCTCTGGTCTCTGATACAGCACCCAACACTGTCCTCTGGTCCCTGATGCAGCACCCTACACTGTCCTCTGGTCCCTGATACAGCACCCTACACTGTCCTCTGGTCTCTGATACAACACCCTACACTGTCCTCTGGTCTCTGATACAGCACCCTACACTGTCCTCTGGTCTCTGATACAGCACCCTACACTGTCCTCTGGTCTCTGATACAGCACCCTACACTGTCCTCCGTTCTCTGATACAGCACCCTACACTGTCCTCCAGTCTCTGATACAGCACCCTACATTGTCCTCTGGTCTCTGATACAGCACCCTACACTGTCCTCCGGTCTCTGATACAGCACCCTACACTGTCCTTTGGTCTCTGATACAGCACCCTACACTGTCCTCTGGTCTCTGATACAGCACCCTACACTATCCTCTGGTCTCTGATACAGCACCCTACGCTGTCCTCTGGTCTCTGATACAGCACCCTACACTGTCCTCCCCTGATACAGCACCCTACACTGTCCTCCCCTGATACAGCACCCTACACTGTCCTCCCCTGATACAGCACCCTACACTGTCCTCCCCTGATACAGCACCCTACACTGTCCTCCCCTGATACAGTACCCTACACTGTCCTCCCCTGATACAGCACCCTACACTGTCCTCCCCTGATACAGCACCCTACACTGTTCTCTGGTCTCTGATACAGCACCCTACACTGTCCCCTGGTCTCTGATACAGCACCCTACACTATCCTCCCCTGATACAGCACCCTACACTGTCCTCCCCTGATACAGCACCCTACACTGTCCTCTGGTCTCTGATACAGCACCCTACACTGTCCTCCCCTGATACAGCACCCTACACTGTCCTCTGGTCTCTGATACAGCACCCTACACTGTCCTCTACAGAGGACCTGACATACAGGATGCGACGCTGTTAAAGGGACAGTTGAGGCTAAACAGTCACTTTATGAACACATCTCTCACATCTTTATGAACACATCTCTCACATCTTTATTAACACATCTCTGGATACTGAGGTGAACAACCTGGATCTCAACACAGTCAAAACAATCGAGACGGTGGTTGACTACAGGAAGTGGTTGACTACAGGAAGTGGTTGACTACAGGAAGTGCTTGACTATAGGAAGTGGTTGACTACAGGAAGTGGTTGACTACAGGAAGTGGTTGACTATAGGAAGTGGTTGACTACAGAAAGTGGTTGACTACAGGAAGTGGTTGACTACAGGAAGT
>NC_143039.1:11787500-11840000 GCF_057628025.1 Oncorhynchus mykiss
AACTATATTCAACCAGACAGTTGTTTCCCCTCTCTGGTGTTTTCTGGGTATAACTATATTCAAACAGACAGTTGTTTCCTACTCTGGTGTTTTCTGGGTAGAACTATATTCAAACAGACAGTTGTTTCCTACTCTGGTGTTTTCTGGGTAGAACTATATTCAAACAGACAGTTGTTTCTCCTCTCTGGTGTTTTCTGGGTAGAACTATATTCAAACAGACAGTTGTTTCCTACTCTGGTGTTTTCTGGGTAGAACTATATTTAAACAGACAGTTGTTTCTCCTCTCTGGTGTTTTCTGGGTAGAACTATATTCAAACAGACAGTTGTTTCCTACTCTGGTGTTTTCTGGGTAGAACTATATTCAAACAGACAGTTGTTCCCCTCTCTGGTGTTTTCTGAGTAGAACTATATTCAAACAGACAGTTGTTTCTCCTCTCTGGTGTTTTCTGGGTATAACTATATTCAAACAGACAGTTGTTTCCTACTCTGGTGTTTTCTGGGTAGAACTATATTCAAACAGACAGTTGTTTCCTACTCTGGTGTTTTCTGGGTAGAACTATATTCAAACAGACAGTTGTTTCCACACTCTGGTGTTTTCTGGGTAGAACTATATTCAAACAGACAGTTGTTTCCTACTCTGGTGTTTTCTGGGTAGAACTATATTCAACCAGACAGTTGTTTCCCCTCTCTGGTGTTTTCTGGGTAGAACTATATTCAAACAGGCAGTTGTTTCCTACTCTGGTGTTTTCTGGGTAGAACTATATTCAAACAGACAGTTTTTTCCTACTCTGGTGTTTTCTGGGTAGAACTATATTCAAACAGACAGTTGTTTCCACACTCTGGTGTTTTCTGGGTAGAACTATATTCAAACAGACAGTTGTTTCCTACTCTGGTGTTTTCTGGGTAGAACTATATTCAAACAGACTGTTGTTTCCCCTCTCTGGTGTTTTCTGGGTAGAACTATATTCAAACAGACAGTTGTTTCCTACTCTGGTGTTTTCTGGGTAGAACTATATTCAAACAGACAGTTGTTTCTCCTCTCTGGTGTTTTCTGAGTAGAACTATATTCAAACAGACAGTTGTTTCCTACTCTGGTGTTTTCTGGGTAGAACTATATTCAAACAGACAGTTGTTTCTCCTCTCTGGTGTTTTCTGGGCAGAACTATATTCAAACAGGCAGTTGTTTCCAGACTCTGGTGTTTTCTGGGTAGAACTATATTCAAACAGACAGTTGTTTCTCCTCTCTGGTGTTTTCTGGGTAGAACTATATTCAAACAGACAGTTGTTTCTCCTCTCTGGTGTTTTCTGGGTAGAACTATATTCAAACAGACAGTTGTTTCCTACTCTGGTGTTTTCTGGGTAGAACTATATTCAAACAGACAGTTGTTTCCTACTCTGGTGTTTTCTGGGTAGAACTATATTCAAACAGACAGTTGTTTCCCTCTCTGGTGTTTTCTGAGTAGAACTATATTCAAACAGACAGTTTTTTCCTACTCTGGTGTTTTCTGGGTAGAACTATATTCAAACAGACAGTTGTTTCCTACTCTGGTGTTTTCTGGGTAGAACTATATTCAAACAGACAGTTGTTTCCTACTCTGGTGTTTTCTGGGTAGAACTATATTCAACCAGAGAGTTGTTTCCTACTCTGGTGTTTTCTGGGTAGAACTATATTCAAACAGACAGTTGTTTCTCATCTCTGGTGTTTTCTGGGTAGAACTATATTCAAAAAGACAGTTGTTTCCTACTCTGGTGTTTTCTGGGTAGAACTATATTCAAACAGATAGTTGTTTCTCCTCTCTGGTGTTTTCTGGGTAGAACTATATTCAAACAGACAGTTGTTTCCCCTCTCTGGTGTTTTCTGGGTAGAACTATATTCAAACAGACAGTTGTTTCTCCTCTCTGGTGTTTTCTGGTTAGAACTATATTCAAACAGACAGTTGTTTCCTACTCTGGTGTTTTCTGGGTAGAACTATATTCAAACAGACAGTTGTTTCCTACTCTGGTGTTTTCTGGGTAGAACTATATTCAAACAGACAGTTGTTTCCAGACTCTGGTGTTTTCTGGGTAGAACTATATTCAACCAGACAGTTGTTTCCTACTCTGGTGTTTTCTGGGTAGAACTATATTCAAACAGACAGTTGTTTCCTACTCTGGTGTTTTCTGGGTAGAACTATATTCAAACAGACAGTTGTTTCTCCTCTCTGGTGTTTTCTGGGTAGAACTATATTCAAACAGACAGTTGTTTCTCATCTCTGGTGTTTTCTGGGTAGAACTATATTCAAACAGACAGTTGTTTCTCCTCTCTGGTGTTTTCTGGGTAGAACTATATTCAAACAGACAGTTGTTTCACACTCTGGTGTTTTCTGGGTAGAACTATATTCAAACAGACAGTTGTATCCTACTCTGGTGTTTTCTGGGTAGAACTATATTCAAACAGACAGTTGTTTCCCCTCTCTGGTGTTTTCTGGGTAGAACTATATTCAAACAGACAGTTGTTCCCCTCTCTGGTGTTTTCTGGTAGAACTATATTCAAACAGACAGTTATTTCTCCTCTCTGGTGTTTTCTGGGTAGAACTATATTCAAACAGACAGTTGTATCCTACTCTGGTGTTTTCTGGGTAGAACTATATTCAAACAGACAGTTGTTTCCCCTCTCTGGTGTTTTCTGGGTAGAACTATATTCAAGTTCTCAGTCAGTTTCTCTCTAAAACACTTGTCCATTGGTGCGGAGTTTCTCCGTGTGTGTGATCCATAGAACTGAATGTTAGCTAACACTCCCCACCATGGAACTGTTCTCTTCCCTGTCTCACTAACACTACAGTGGCTGCCCAGGAAGCATGTGGTGGCCAGCCCCTCCTAGCTACAGTCCATGGATTTGGCAGACAGGAGTAGTTTAGCTTCCTGCTGGCTCCTGTGGTGGGTGCAGCCTAGCCAGCTAGCATCACAGCTGCTGCCAGAGACAACGGACGCCACCCAAATGGCAACTTACTCCTAATGTGGTGCACTGGGTTTGACCAGAGCCCTATGAGGCAGTGTATAGGGAACAGGGTGTCATTTGGGACGCTCGCTATCCCCATGCTGGGAGAGGAACGAGCTGCAGGTCCAGACACTTGTGTACAAACACAGGTAATCTGAGAGGTGTGTGTGTGTGTGTGTGTGTGTGTGTGTGTGTGTGTGTGTGTGTGTGTGTGTGTGTGTGTGTGTGTGTGTGTGTGTGTGTGTGTGTGTGTGTTATCATGGCAGGGAGTTTAGTGTGTTGGGATGGTAGACATATACCACAGCCCCCAGTAGGCTTCACTGTCTGCCTAGTAACACACATCTGATACTCTATGGGCCCTGGTCATCAGTACATTTATATAGTGAATAATACTGCACTACACAGGGAACAGTACTGTACTACATAGGGAATAGTAGTACTGCACTATATAGTGAATAGTACTGCGCTATATAGTGAATAATACTATACTACGTAGGAGATAATATTGTACTACATAGGGAATAGTACTGTACTACACAGGGAATAATACTGTACTACACAGGGAATAATACTGTACTACACAGGGAATAGTACTGTACTACACAGGGAATAATACTGTACTACACAGGGAATAGTACTGCACTACACAGGGAATAGTACTGCACTACACAGGGAATAGTACTGTACTACACAGGGAATAGTACTGTACTACACAGGGAATAATACTGTACTACATATGGAATAATACTGTACTACACAGGGAATAGTACTGTACTACACAGGGAATAGTACTGTACTACACAGGGAATAGTACTGTACTACACAGGGAATAGTACTGTACTACACAGGGAATAATACTGTACTACACAGGGAATAGTACTGTACTACACAGGGAATAGTACTGTACTACACAGGGAATAGTACTGTACCACACAGGGAATAGTACTGTACTACATAGAGAATAATACTGTACTACACAGGGAATAGTACTGTACTACACAGGGAATAGTACTGCACTACATAGGGAATAGTACTGTACTACACAGGGAATAATACTGTACTATATAGGGAATAATACTGTACTACACAGGGAATAGTACTGTACTACACAGGGAATAGTACTGTACTACATAGTGAATAATACTGTACTACACAGGGAATAGTACTGTACTACACAGGGAATAATACTGTACTATATAGGGAATAATACTGTACTACACAGGGAATAGTACTGTACTACACAGGGAATAGTACTGTACTACATAGAGAATAATACTGTACTACACAGGGAATAGTACTGTACTACATAGGGAATAATACTGTACTACACAGGGAATAATACTGTACTACACAGGGAATAATACTGTACTACACAGGGAATAGTACTGTACTACATAGTGAATAATACTGTACTACACAGGGAATAGTACTGTACTACACAGGGAATAATACTGTACTATATAGGGAATAATACTGTACTACACAGGGAATAGTACTGTACTACACAGGGAATAGTACTGTACTACACAGGGAATAATACTGTACTACACAGGGAATAGTACTGTACTACATAGTGAATAATACTGTACTACACAGGGAATAGTACTGTACTACACAGGGAATAATACTGTACTACACAGGGAATAGTACTGTACTACATAGAGAATAATACTGTACTACACAGGGAATAGTACTGTACTACATAGGGAATAATACTGTACTACACAGGGAATAATACTGTACTACACAGGGAATAGTACTGTACTACATAGAGAATAATACTGTACTACACAGAGAATAGTACTGTACTACACAGGGAATAATACTGTACTATATAGGGAATAATACTGTACTACACAGGGAATAGTACTGTACTACACAGGGAATAGTACTGTACTACATAGAGAATAATACTGTACTACACAGGGAATAGTACTGTACTACACAGGGAATAATACTGTACTACACAGGGAATAGTACTGTACTACACAGGGAATAATACTGTACTATATAGGGAATAATACTGTACTACACAGGGAATAGTACTGTACTACACAGGGAATAGTACTGTACTACATAGAGAATAATACTGTACTACACAGGGAATAGTACTGTACTACACAGGGAATAATACTGTACTACACAGGGAATAGTACTGTACTACATAGAGAATAATACTGTACTACACAGGGAATAGTACTGTACTACATAGGGAATAATACTGTACTACACAGGGAATAATACTGTACTACACAGGGAATAGTACTGTACTACATAGTGAATAATACTGTACTACACAGGGAATAGTACTGTACTACACAGGGAATAATACTGTACTATATAGGGAATAATACTGTACTACACAGGGAATAGTACTGTACTACACAGGGAATAGTACTGTACTACATAGGGAATAATACTGTACTACACAGGGAATAATACTGTACTACACAGGGAATAGTACTGTACTACATAGTGAATAATACTGTACTACACAGGGAATAGTACTGTACTACACAGGGAATAATACTGTACTATATAGGGAATAATACTGTACTACACAGGGAATAGTACTGTACTACACAGGGAATAGTACTGTACTACATAGAGAATAATACTGTACTACACAGGGAATAGTACTGTACTACACAGGGAATAATACTGTACTATATAGGGAATAATACTGTACTACACAGGGAATAGTACTGTACTACACAGGGAATAGTACTGTACTACATAGAGAATAATACTGTACTACACAGGGAATAGTACTGTACTACATAGGGAATAATACTGTACTACACAGGGAATAATACTGTACTACACAGGGAATGGTACTGTACTACACAGGGAATAGTACTGTACTACACAGGGAATAGTACTGTACTACACAGGGAATAGTACTGTACTACACAGGGAATAGTACTGTACTACACAGGGAATAGTACTGTACTACACAGGGAATAGTACTGTACTACACAGGGAATAGTACTGTACTACACAGGGAATAATACTGTACTACACAGGGAATAGTACTGTACTACACAGGGAATAGTACTGTACTACACAGGGAATAGTACTGTACTACACAGGGAATAATACTGTACTACACAGGGAATAGTACTGTACTACACAGGGAATAGTACTGTACTACACAGGGAATAGTACTGTACTACACAGGGAATAATACTGTACTACATAGTGAATAATACTGTACTACACAGGGAATAGTACTGTACTACACAGGGAATAATACTGTACTATATAGGGAATAATACTGTACTACACAGGGAATAGTACTGTACTACACAGGGAATAGTACTGTACTACATAGAGAATAATACTGTACTACACAGGGAATAGTACTGTACTACATAGGGAATAATACTGTACTACACAGGGAATAATACTGTACTACACAGGGAATAATACTGTACTACACAGGGAATAGTACTGTACTACATAGTGAATAATACTGTACTACACAGGGAATAGTACTGTACTACACAGGGAATAATACTGTACTATATAGGGAATAATACTGTACTACACAGGGAATAGTACTGTACTACACAGGGAATAGTACTGTACTACACAGGGAATAATACTGTACTACACAGGGAATAGTACTGTACTACATAGTGAATAATACTGTACTACACAGGGAATAGTACTGTACTACACAGGGAATAATACTGTACTACACAGGGAATAGTACTGTACTACATAGAGAATAATACTGTACTACACAGGGAATAGTACTGTACTACATAGGGAATAATACTGTACTACACAGGGAATAATACTGTACTACACAGGGAATAGTACTGTACTACATAGAGAATAATACTGTACTACACAGAGAATAGTACTGTACTACACAGGGAATAATACTGTACTATATAGGGAATAATACTGTACTACACAGGGAATAGTACTGTACTACACAGGGAATAGTACTGTACTACATAGAGAATAATACTGTACTACACAGGGAATAGTACTGTACTACACAGGGAATAATACTGTACTACACAGGGAATAGTACTGTACTACACAGGGAATAATACTGTACTATATAGGGAATAATACTGTACTACACAGGGAATAGTACTGTACTACACAGGGAATAGTACTGTACTACATAGAGAATAATACTGTACTACACAGGGAATAGTACTGTACTACACAGGGAATAATACTGTACTACACAGGGAATAGTACTGTACTACATAGAGAATAATACTGTACTACACAGGGAATAGTACTGTACTACATAGGGAATAATACTGTACTACACAGGGAATAATACTGTACTACACAGGGAATAGTACTGTACTACATAGTGAATAATACTGTACTACACAGGGAATAGTACTGTACTACACAGGGAATAATACTGTACTATATAGGGAATAATACTGTACTACACAGGGAATAGTACTGTACTACACAGGGAATAGTACTGTACTACATAGGGAATAATACTGTACTACACAGGGAATAATACTGTACTACACAGGGAATAGTACTGTACTACATAGTGAATAATACTGTACTACACAGGGAATAGTACTGTACTACACAGGGAATAATACTGTACTATATAGGGAATAATACTGTACTACACAGGGAATAGTACTGTACTACACAGGGAATAGTACTGTACTACATAGAGAATAATACTGTACTACACAGGGAATAGTACTGTACTACACAGGGAATAATACTGTACTATATAGGGAATAATACTGTACTACACAGGGAATAGTACTGTACTACACAGGGAATAGTACTGTACTACATAGAGAATAATACTGTACTACACAGGGAATAGTACTGTACTACATAGGGAATAATACTGTACTACACAGGGAATAATACTGTACTACACAGGGAATAGTACTGTACTACACAGGGAATAGTACTGTACTACACAGGGAATAGTACTGTACTACACAGGGAATAGTACTGTACTACACAGGGAATAGTACTGTACTACACAGGGAATAGTTCTGTACTACACAGGGAATAGTACTGTACTACACAGGGAATAGTACTGTACTACACAGGGAATAATACTGTACTACACAGGGAATAGTACAGTACTACACAGGGAATATTACTGTACTACACAGGGAATAGTACTGTACTACACAGGGAATAATACTGTACTACACAGGGAATAGTACTGTACTACACAGGGAATAGTACTGTACTACACAGGGAATAGTACTGTACTACACAGGGAATAATACTGTACTACACAGGGAATAGTACTGTACTACATAGAGAATAATACTGTACTACACAGGGAATAGTACTGTACCACACAGGGAATAATACTGCACTACACGGGGAATAGTACTGTACTACACAGGGAATAGTACTGTACTACACAGGGAATAGTACTGTACTACACAGGGAATAATACTGTACTACACAGGGAATAGTACTGTACTACATAGAGAATAATACTGTACTACATAGAGAATAGTACTGTACTACACAGGGAATAATACTGTACTACACAGGGAATAGTACTGTACCACACAGGGAATAGTACTGTACTACACAGGGAATAGTACTGTACTACACAGGGAATAGTACTGTACTACATAGAGAATAATACTGTACTACACAGGGAATAGTACTGTACTACACAGGGAATAATACTGTACTACATAGAGAATAATACTGTACTACACAGGGAATAATACTGTACTACATAGAGAATAATATTGTACTACACAGGGAATAATACTGTACTACACAGGGAATAGTACTGTACTACACAGGGAATAGTACTGTACTACATAGAGAATAATACTGTACTACACAGGGAATAGTACTGTACTACACAGGGAATAATACTGTACTACATAGAGAATAATACTGTACTACACAGGGAATAGTACTGTACTACACTGGGAATAGTACTGTACTACACAGGGAATAGTACTGTACTACACAGGGAATAATACTGTACTATATAGGGAATAATACTGTACTACACAGGGAATAGTACTGTACTACACAGGGAATAGTACTGTACTACATAGAGAATAATACTGTACTACACAGGGAATAGTACTGTACTACATAGAGAATAATACTGTACTACACAGAGAATAGTACTGTACTACACAGGGAATAATACTGTACTATATAGGGAATAATACTGTACTACACAGGGAATAGTACTGTACTACACAGGGAATAGTACTGTACTACATAGAGAATAATACTGTACTACACAGGGAATAGTACTGTACTACACAGGGAATAATACTGTACTACACAGGGAATAGTACTGTACTACACAGGGAATAATACTGTACTATATAGGGAATAATACTGTACTACACAGGGAATAGTACTGTACTACACAGGGAATAGTACTGTACTACATAGAGAATAATACTGTACTACACAGGGAATAGTACTGTACTACACAGGGAATAATACTGTACTACACAGGGAATAGTACTGTACTACATAGAGAATAATACTGTACTACACAGGGAATAGTACTGTCCTACATAGGGAATAATACTGTACTACACAGGGAATAATACTGTACTACACAGGGAATAGTACTGTACTACATAGTGAATAATACTGTACTACACAGGGAATAGTACTGTACTACACAGGGAATAATACTGTACTATATAGGGAATAATACTGTACTACACAGGGAATAGTACTGTACTACACAGGGAATAGTACTGTACTACATAGGGAATAATACTGTACTACACAGGGAATAATACTGTACTACACAGGGAATAGTACTGTACTACATAGTGAATAATACTGTACTACACAGGGAATAGTACTGTACTACACAGGGAATAATACTGTACTATATAGGGAATAATACTGTACTACACAGGGAATAGTACTGTACTACACAGGGAATAGTACTGTACTACATAGAGAATAATACTGTACTACACAGGGAATAGTACTGTACTACACAGGGAATAATACTGTACTATATAGGGAATAATACTGTACTACACAGGGAATAGTACTGTACTACACAGGGAATAGTACTGTACTACATAGAGAATAATACTGTACTACACAGGGAATAGTACTGTACTACATAGGGAATAATACTGTACTACACAGGGAATAATACTGTACTACACAGGGAATGGTACTGTACTACACAGGGAATAGTACTGTACTACACAGGGAATAGTACTGTACTACACAGGGAATAGTACTGTACTACACAGGGAATAGTACTGTACTACACAGGGAATAGTACTGTACTACACAGGGAATAGTACTGTACTACACAGGGAATAATACTGTACTACACAGGGAATAGTACTGTACTACACAGGGAATAGTACTGTACTACACAGGGAATAGTACTGTACTACACAGGGAATAATACTGTACTACACAGGGAATAGTACTGTACTACACAGGGAATAGTACTGTACTACACAGGGAATAGTACTGTACTACACAAGGAATAATACTGTACTACATAGTGAATAATACTGTACTACACAGGGAATAGTACTGTACTACACAGGGAATAATACTGTACTATATAGGGAATAATACTGTACTACACAGGGAATAGTACTGTACTACACAGGGAATAGTACTGTACTACATAGAGAATAATACTGTACTACACAGGGAATAGTACTGTACTACATAGGGAATAATACTGTACTACACAGGGAATAATACTGTACTACACAGGGAATAATACTGTACTACACAGGGAATAGTACTGTACTACATAGTGAATAATACTGTACTACACAGGGAATAGTACTGTACTACACAGGGAATAATACTGTACTATATAGGGAATAATACTGTACTACACAGGGAATAGTACTGTACTACACAGGGAATAGTACTGTACTACACAGGGAATAATACTGTACTACACAGGGAATAGTACTGTACTACATAGTGAATAATACTGTACTACACAGGGAATAGTACTGTACTACACAGGGAATAATACTGTACTACACAGGGAATAGTACTGTACTACATAGAGAATAATACTGTACTACACAGGGAATAGTACTGTACTACATAGGGAATAATACTGTACTACACAGGGAATAATACTGTACTACACAGGGAATAGTACTGTACTACATAGAGAATAATACTGTACTACACAGAGAATAGTACTGTACTACACAGGGAATAATACTGTACTATATAGGGAATAATACTGTACTACACAGGGAATAGTACTGTACTACACAGGGAATAGTACTGTACTACATAGAGAATAATACTGTACTACACAGGGAATAGTACTGTACTACACAGGGAATAATACTGTACTACACAGGGAATAGTACTGTACTACACAGGGAATAATACTGTACTACATAGGGAATAATACTGTACTACACAGGGAATAGTACTGTACTACACAGGGAATAGTACTGTACTACATAGAGAATAATACTGTACTACACAGGGAATAGTACTGTACTACACAGGGAATAATACTGTACTACACAGGGAATAGTACTGTACTACATAGAGAATAATACTGTACTACACAGGGAATAGTACTGTACTACATAGGGAATAATACTGTACTACACAGGGAATAATACTGTACTACACAGGGAATAGTACTGTACTACATAGTGAATAATACTGTACTACACAGGGAATAGTACTGTACTACACAGGGAATAATACTGTACTATATAGGGAATAATACTGTACTACACAGGGAATAGTACTGTACTACACAGGGAATAGTACTGTACTACATAGGGAATAATACTGTACTACACAGGGAATAATACTGTACTACACAGGGAATAGTACTGTACTACATAGTGAATAATACTGTACTACACAGGGAATAGTACTGTACTACACAGGGAATAATACTGTACTATATAGGGAATAATACTGTACTACACAGGGAATAGTACTGTACTACACAGGGAATAGTACTGCACTACATAGAGAATAATACTGTACTACACAGGGAATAGTACTGTACTACACAGGGAATAATACTGTACTATATAGGGAATAATACTGTACTACACAGGGAATAGTACTGTACTACACAGGGAATAGTACTGTACTACATAGAGAATAATACTGTACTACACAGGGAATAGTACTGTACTACATAGGGAATAATACTGTACTACACAGGGAATAATACTGTACTACACAGGGAATAGTACTGTACTACACAGGGAATAGTACTGTACTACACAGGGAATAGTACTGTACTACACAGGGAATAGTACTGTACTACACAGGGAATAGTACTGTACTACACAGGGAATAGTACTGTACTACACAGGGAATAGTACTGTACTACACAGGGAATAGTACTGTACTACACAGGGAATAATACTGTACTACACAGGGAATAGTACTGTACTACACAGGGAATATTACTGTACTACACAGGGAATAGTACTGTACTACACAGGGAATAATACTGTACTACACAGGGAATAGTACTGTACTACACAGGGAATAGTACTGTACTACACAGGGAATAGTACTGTACTACACAGGGAATAATACTGTACTACACAGGGAATAGTACTGTACTACATAGAGAATAATACTGTACTACACAGGGAATAGTACTGTACCACACAGGGAATAATACTGCACTACACGGGGAATAGTACTGTACTACACAGGGAATAGTACTGTACTACACAGGGAATAGTACTGTACTACACAGGGAATAATACTGTACTACACAGGGAATAGTACTGTACTACATAGAGAATAATACTGTACTACATAGAGAATAGTACTGTACTACACAGGGAATAATACTGTACTACACAGGGAATAGTACTGTACCACACAGGGAATAGTACTGTACTACACAGGGAATAGTACTGTACTACACAGGGAATAGTACTGTACTACATAGAGAATAATACTGTACTACACAGGGAATAGTACTGTACTACACAGGGAATAATACTGTACTACATAGAGAATAATACTGTACTACACAGGGAATAATACTGTACTACATAGAGAATAATATTGTACTACACAGGGAATAATACTGTACTACACAGGGAATAGTACTGTACTACACAGGGAATAGTACTGTACTACATAGAGAATAATACTGTACTACACAGGGAATAGTACTGTACTACACAGGGAATAATACTGTACTACATAGAGAATAATACTGTACTACACAGGGAATAGTACTGTACTACACAGGGAATAGTACTGTACTACACAGGGAATAGTACTGTACTACACAGGGAATAGAACTGTACTACACAGGGAATAGTACTGTACTACACAGGGAATAATACTGTACTACACAGGGAATAGTACTGTACTACATAGGGAATAATACTGTACTACACAGGGAATAATACTGTACTACACAGGGAATAATACTGCACTACATAGGGAATAGTACTGTACTACATAGAGAATAATACTGTACTACACAGGGAATAGTACTGTACTACACAGGGAATAGTACTGTACTACACAGGGAATAATACTGTACTACACAGGGAATAGTACTGTACTACACAGGGAATAGTACTGTACTACACAGGGAATAGTACTGTACTACATAGAGAATAATACTGTACTACACAGGGAATAATACTGTACTACACAGGGAATAGAACTGTACTACATAGAGAATAATACTGTACTACACAGGGAATAGTACTGTACTACATAGATAATAATACTGTACTACACAGGGAATAGTACTGTACTACATAGGGAATAATACTGTACTACACAGAGAATAGTACTGTACTACATAGAGAATAATACTGTACTACACAGGGAATAGTACTGTACTACATAGAGAATAATACTGTACTACACAGGGAATAGTACTGTACTACACAGGGAATAATACTGTACTACATAGAGAATAATACTGTACTACACAGGGAATAATACTGTACTACACAGGGAATAGTGCTGTACTACATAGAGAATAATACTGTACTACACAGAGAATAGTACTGTACTACATAGAGAATAATACTGTACTACACAGAGAATAGTACTGTACTACATAGAGAATAATACTGTACTACACAGGGAATAGTACTGTACTACACAGGGAATAGTACTGTACTACACAGGGAATAGTACTGTACTACATAGAGAATAATACTGTACTACACAGAGAATAGTACTGTACTACATAGAGAATAATACTGTACTACATAGAGAATAATACTGTACTACACAGGGAATAGTACTGTACTACATAGAGAATAATACTGTACTACACAGAGAATAGTACTGTACTACATAGAGAATAATACTGTACTACACAGGGAATAGTACTGTACTACACAGGGAATGGTACTGTACTACACAGGGAATAGTACTGTACTACATAGAGAATAATACTGTACTACACAGAGAATAGTACTGTACTACATAGAGAATAATACTGTACTACACAGAGAATAGTACTGTACTACATAGAGAATAATATTGTACTACACAGAGAATAGTACTGTACTACATAGAGAATAATACTGTACTACACAGGGAATAGTACTGTACTACACAGGGAATAATACTGTACTACATAGGGAATAATACTGTACTACATAGAGAATAATACTGTACTACACAGGGAATAATACTGTACTACATAGAGAATAATACTGTACTACACAGGGAATAATACTGTACTACACAGGGAATAATACTGTACTACATAGAGAATAATACTGTACTACACAGGGAATAATACTGTACTACATAGAGAATAATACTGTACTACACAGGGAATAATACTGCACTACATAGAGAATAATACTGTACTACACAGGGAATAATACTGCACTACACAGGGAATAATACTGCACTACATAGAGAATAATACTGTACTACACAGGGAATAATACTGTACTACATAGAGAATAATACTGTACTACACAGGGAATAATACTGTACTACACAGGGAATAGTACTGTACTACACAGGGAATAGTACTGTACTACACAGGGAATAATACTGCACTACATAGAGAATAATACTGTACTACACAGGGAATAATACTGTACTACATAGGGAATAATACTGTACTACATAGAGAATAATACTGTACTACACAGGGAATAATACTGTACTACACAGGGAATAATACTGCACTACATAGAGAATAATACTGTACTACACAGGGAATAATACTGTACTACATAGGGAATAATACTGTACTACATAGAGAATAATACTGTACTACACAGGGAATAGTACTGTACTACACAGGGAATAATACTGTACTACACAGGGAATAGTACTGTACTACATAGAGAATAATACTGTACTACACAGGGAATAGTACTGTACTACATAGGGAATAATACTGTACTACACAGGGAATAATACTGTACTACACAGGGAATAGTACTGTACTACATAGTGAATAATACTGTACTACACAGGGAATAGTACTGTACTACACAGGGAATAATACTGTACTATATAGGGAATAATACTGTACTACACAGGGAATAGTACTGTACTACACAGGGAATAGTACTGTACTACATAGGGAATAATACTGTACTACACAGGGAATAATACTGTACTACACAGGGAATAGTACTGTACTACATAGTGAATAATACTGTACTACACAGGGAATAGTACTGTACTACACAGGGAATAATACTGTACTATATAGGGAATAATACTGTACTACACAGGGAATAGTACTGTACTACACAGGGAATAGTACTGTACTACATAGAGAATAATACTGTACTACACAGGGAATAGTACTGTACTACACAGGGAATAATACTGTACTATATAGGGAATAATACTGTACTACACAGGGAATAGTACTGTACTACACAGGGAATAGTACTGTACTACATAGAGAATAATACTGTACTACACAGGGAATAGTACTGTACTACATAGGGAATAATACTGTACTACACAGGGAATAATACTGTACTACACAGGGAATAGTACTGTACTACACAGGGAATAGTACTGTACTACACAGGGAATAGTACTGTACTACACAGGGAATAGTACTGTACTACACAGGGAATAGTACTGTACTACACAGGGAATAGTTCTGTACTACACAGGGAATAGTACTGTACTACACAGGGAATAGTACTGTACTACACAGGGAATAATACTGTACTACACAGGGAATAGTACTGTACTACACAGGGAATATTACTGTACTACACAGGGAATAGTACTGTACTACACAGGGAATAATACTGTACTACACAGGGAATAGTACTGTACTACACAGGGAATAGTACTGTACTACACAGGGAATAGTACTGTACTACACAGGGAATAATACTGTACTACACAGGGAATAGTACTGTACTACATAGAGAATAATACTGTACTACACAGGGAATAGTACTGTACCACACAGGGAATAATACTGCACTACACGGGGAATAGTACTGTACTACACAGGGAATAGTACTGTACTACACAGGGAATAGTACTGTACTACACAGGGAATAATACTGTACTACACAGGGAATAGTACTGTACTACATAGAGAATAATACTGTACTACATAGAGAATAGTACTGTACTACACAGGGAATAATACTGTACTACACAGGGAATAGTACTGTACCACACAGGGAATAGTACTGTACTACACAGGGAATAGTACTGTACTACACAGGGAATAGTACTGTACTACATAGAGAATAATACTGTACTACACAGGGAATAGTACTGTACTACACAGGGAATAATACTGTACTACATAGAGAATAATACTGTACTACACAGGGAATAATACTGTACTACATAGAGAATAATATTGTACTACACAGGGAATAATACTGTACTACACAGGGAATAGTACTGTACTACACAGGGAATAGTACTGTACTACATAGAGAATAATACTGTACTACACAGGGAATAGTACTGTACTACACAGGGAATAATACTGTACTACATAGAGAATAATACTGTACTACACAGGGAATAGTACTGTACTACACTGGGAATAGTACTGTACTACACAGGGAATAGTACTGTACTACACAGGGAATAATACTGTACTATATAGGGAATAATACTGTACTACACAGGGAATAGTACTGTACTACACAGGGAATAGTACTGTACTACATAGAGAATAATACTGTACTACACAGGGAATAGTACTGTACTACATAGAGAATAATACTGTACTACACAGAGAATAGTACTGTACTACACAGGGAATAATACTGTACTATATAGGGAATAATACTGTACTACACAGGGAATAGTACTGTACTACACAGGGAATAGTACTGTACTACATAGAGAATAATACTGTACTACACAGGGAATAGTACTGTACTACACAGGGAATAATACTGTACTACACAGGGAATAGTACTGTACTACACAGGGAATAATACTGTACTATATAGGGAATAATACTGTACTACACAGGGAATAGTACTGTACTACACAGGGAATAGTACTGTACTACATAGGGAATAATACTGTACTACACAGGGAATAGTACTGTACTACACAGGGAATAATACTGTACTACACAGGGAATAGTACTGTACTACATAGAGAATAATACTGTACTACACAGGGAATAGTACTGTCCTACATAGGGAATAATACTGTACTACACAGGGAATAATACTGTACTACACAGGGAATAGTACTGTACTACATAGTGAATAATACTGTACTACACAGGGAATAGTACTGTACTACACAGGGAATAATACTGTACTATATAGGGAATAATACTGTACTACACAGGGAATAGTACTGTACTACACAGGGAATAGTACTGTACTACATAGGGAATAATACTGTACTACACAGGGAATAATACTGTACTACACAGGGAATAGTACTGTACTACATAGTGAATAATACTGTACTACACAGGGAATAGTACTGTACTACACAGGGAATAATACTGTACTATATAGGGAATAATACTGTACTACACAGGGAATAGTACTGTACTACACAGGGAATAGTACTGTACTACATAGAGAATAATACTGTACTACACAGGGAATAGTACTGTACTACATAGGGAATAATACTGTACTACACAGGGAATAATACTGTACTACACAGGGAATGGTACTGTACTACACAGGGAATAGTACTGTACTACACAGGGAATAGTACTGTACTACACAGGGAATAGTACTGTACTACACAGGGAATAGTACTGTACTACACAGGGAATAGTACTGTACTACACAGGGAATAGTACTGTACTACACAGGGAATAGTACTGTACTACACAGGGAATAATACTGTACTACACAGGGAATAGTACTGTACTACACAGGGAATAGTACTGTACTACACAGGGAATAGTACTGTACTACACAGGGAATAATACTGTACTACACAGGGAATAGTACTGTACTACACAGGGAATAGTACTGTACTACACAGGGAATAGTACTGTACTACACAGGGAATAATACTGTACTACATAGTGAATAATACTGTACTACACAGGGAATAGTACTGTACTACACAGGGAATAATACTGTACTATATAGGGAATAATACTGTACTACACAGGGAATAGTACTGTACTACACAGGGAATAGTACTGTACTACATAGAGAATAATACTGTACTACACAGGGAATAGTACTGTACTACATAGGGAATAATACTGTACTACACAGGGAATAATACTGTACTACACAGGGAATAATACTGTACTACACAGGGAATAGTACTGTACTACATAGTGAATAATACTGTACTACACAGGGAATAGTACTGTACTACACAGGGAATAATACTGTACTATATAGGGAATAATACTGTACTACACAGGGAATAGTACTGTACTACACAGGGAATAGTACTGTACTACACAGGGAATAATACTGTACTACACAGGGAATAGTACTGTACTACATAGTGAATAATACTGTACTACACAGGGAATAGTACTGTACTACACAGGGAATAATACTGTACTACACAGGGAATAGTACTGTACTACATAGAGAATAATACTGTACTACACAGGGAATAGTACTGTACTACATAGGGAATAATACTGTACTACACAGGGAATAATACTGTACTACACAGGGAATAGTACTGTACTACATAGAGAATAATACTGTACTACACAGAGAATAGTACTGTACTACACAGGGAATAATACTGTACTATATAGGGAATAATACTGTACTACACAGGGAATAGTACTGTACTACACAGGGAATAGTACTGTACTACATAGAGAATAATACTGTACTACACAGGGAATAGTACTGTACTACACAGGGAATAATACTGTACTACACAGGGAATAGTACTGTACTACACAGGGAATAATACTGTACTACATAGGGAATAATACTGTACTACACAGGGAATAGTACTGTACTACACAGGGAATAGTACTGTACTACATAGAGAATAATACTGTACTACACAGGGAATAGTACTGTACTACACAGGGAATAATACTGTACTACACAGGGAATAGTACTGTACTACATAGAGAATAATACTGTACTACACAGGGAATAGTACTGTACTACATAGGGAATAATACTGTACTACACAGGGAATAATACTGTACTACACAGGGAATAGTACTGTACTACATAGTGAATAATACTGTACTACACAGGGAATAGTACTGTACTACACAGGGAATAATACTGTACTATATAGGGAATAATACTGTACTACACAGGGAATAGTACTGTACTACACAGGGAATAGTACTGTACTACATAGGGAATAATACTGTACTACACAGGGAATAATACTGTACTACACAGGGAATAGTACTGTACTACATAGTGAATAATACTGTACTACACAGGGAATAGTACTGTACTACACAGGGAATAATACTGTACTATATAGGGAATAATACTGTACTACACAGGGAATAGTACTGTACTACACAGGGAATAGTACTGCACTACATAGAGAATAATACTGTACTACACAGGGAATAGTACTGTACTACACAGGGAATAATACTGTACTATATAGGGAATAATACTGTACTACACAGGGAATAGTACTGTACTACACAGGGAATAGTACTGTACTACATAGAGAATAATACTGTACTACACAGGGAATAGTACTGTACTACATAGGGAATAATACTGTACTACACAGGGAATAATACTGTACTACACAGGGAATAGTACTGTACTACACAGGGAATAGTACTGTACTACACAGGGAATAGTACTGTACTACACAGGGAATAGTACTGTACTACACAGGGAATAGTACTGTACTACACAGGGAATAGTACTGTACTACACAGGGAATAGTACTGTACTACACAGGGAATAGTACTGTACTACACAGGGAATAATACTGTACTACACAGGGAATAGTACTGTACTACACAGGGAATATTACTGTACTACACAGGGAATAGTACTGTACTACACAGGGAATAATACTGTACTACACAGGGAATAGTACTGTACTACACAGGGAATAGTACTGTACTACACAGGGAATAGTACTGTACTACACAGGGAATAATACTGTACTACACAGGGAATAGTACTGTACTACATAGAGAATAATACTGTACTACACAGGGAATAGTACTGTACCACACAGGGAATAATACTGCACTACACGGGGAATAGTACTGTACTACACAGGGAATAGTACTGTACTACACAGGGAATAGTACTGTACTACACAGGGAATAATACTGTACTACACAGGGAATAGTACTGTACTACATAGAGAATAATACTGTACTACATAGAGAATAGTACTGTACTACACAGGGAATAATACTGTACTACACAGGGAATAGTACTGTACCACACAGGGAATAGTACTGTACTACACAGGGAATAGTACTGTACTACACAGGGAATAGTACTGTACTACATAGAGAATAATACTGTACTACACAGGGAATAGTACTGTACTACACAGGGAATAATACTGTACTACAAAGAGAATAATACTGTACTACACAGGGAATAATACTGTACTACATAGAGAATAATATTGTACTACACAGGGAATAATACTGTACTACACAGGGAATAGTACTGTACTACACAGGGAATAGTACTGTACTACATAGAGAATAATACTGTACTACACAGGGAATAGTACTGTACTACACAGGGAATAATACTGTACTACATAGAGAATAATACTGTACTACACAGGGAATAGTACTGTACTACACAGGGAATAGTACTGTACTACACAGGGGATAGTACTGTACTACACAGGGAATAGAACTGTACTACACAGGGAATAGTACTGTACTACACAGGGAATAATACTGTACTACACAGGGAATAGTACTGTACTACATAGGGAATAATACTGTACTACACAGGGAATAATACTGTACTACACAGGGAATAATACTGCACTACATAGGGAATAGTACTGTACTACATAGAGAATAATACTGTACTACACAGGGAATAGTACTGTACTACACAGGGAATAGTACTGTACTACACAGGGAATAATACTGTACTACACAGGGAATAGTACTGTACTACACAGGGAATAGTACTGTACTACACAGGGAATAGTACTGTACTACATAGAGAATAATACTGTACTACACAGGGAATAATACTGTACTACACAGGGAATAGAACTGTACTACATAGAGAATAATACTGTACTACACAGGGAATAGTACTGTACTACATAGATAATAATACTGTACTACACAGGGAATAGTACTGTACTACATAGGGAATAATACTGTACTACACAGAGAATAGTACTGTACTACATAGAGAATAATACTGTACTACACAGGGAATAGTACTGTACTACATAGAGAATAATACTGTACTACACAGGGAATAGTACTGTACTACACAGGGAATAATACTGTACTACATAGAGAATAATACTGTACTACACAGGGAATAATACTGTACTACACAGGGAATAGTGCTGTACTACATAGAGAATAATACTGTACTACACAGAGAATAGTACTGTACTACATAGAGAATAATACTGTACTACACAGAGAATAGTACTGTACTACATAGAGAATAATACTGTACTACACAGGGAATAGTACTGTACTACACAGGGAATAGTACTGTACTACACAGGGAATAGTACTGTACTACATAGAGAATAATACTGTACTACACAGAGAATAGTACTGTACTACATAGAGAATAATACTGTACTACATAGAGAATAATACTGTACTACACAGGGAATAGTACTGTACTACATAGAGAATAATACTGTACTACACAGAGAATAGTACTGTACTACATAGAGAATAATACTGTACTACACAGGGAATAGTACTGTACTACACAGGGAATGGTACTGTACTACACAGGGAATAGTACTGTACTACATAGAGAATAATACTGTACTACACAGAGAATAGTACTGTACTACATAGAGAATAATACTGTACTACACAGAGAATAGTACTGTACTACATAGAGAATAATATTGTACTACACAGAGAATAGTACTGTACTACATAGAGAATAATACTGTACTACACAGGGAATAGTACTGTACTACACAGGGAATAATACTGTACTACATAGGGAATAATACTGTACTACATAGAGAATAATACTGTACTACACAGGGAATAATACTGTACTACATAGAGAATAATACTGTACTACACAGGGAATAATACTGTACTACACAGGGAATAATACTGTACTACATAGAGAATAATACTGTACTACACAGGGAATAATACTGTACTACATAGAGAATAATACTGTACTACACAGGGAATAATACTGCACTACATAGAGAATAATACTGTACTACACAGGGAATAATACTGCACTACACAGGGAATAATACTGCACTACATAGAGAATAATACTGTACTACACAGGGAATAATACTGTACTACATAGAGAATAATACTGTACTACACAGGGAATAATACTGTACTACACAGGGAATAGTACTGTACTACACAGGGAATAGTACTGTACTACACAGGGAATAATACTGCACTACATAGAGAATAATACTGTACTACACAGGGAATAATACTGTACTACATAGGGAATAATACTGTACTACATAGAGAATAATACTGTACTACACAGGGAATAATACTGTACTACACAGGGAATAATACTGCACTACATAGAGAATAATACTGTACTACACAGGGAATAATACTGTACTACATAGGGAATAATACTGTACTACATAGAGAATAATACTGTACTACACAGGGAATAATACTGTACTACACAGGGAATAGTACTGTACTACACAGGGAATAGTACTGTACTACATAGGGAATAGTACTGTACTACACAGGGAATAGTACTGTACTACACAGGGAATAATACTGTACTACACAGGGAATAGTACTGTACTACACAGGGAATAGTACTGTACTACATAGGGAATAGTACTGTACTACACAGGGAATAGTACTGTACTACACAGGGAATAATACTGTACTACATAGGGAATAATACTGTACTACACAGGGAATAGTACTGTACTACATAGGGAATAATACTGTACTACATAGGGAATAGTACTGTACTACACAGGGAATAGTACTGTACTACACAGGGAATAGTACTGTACTACACAGGGAATAGTACTGTACTACATAGAGAATAGTACTGTACTACACAGGGAATAATACTGTACTACACAGGGAATAATACTGTACTACATAGAGAATAATACTGTACTACACAGGGAATAGTACTGTACTACACAGGGAATAATACTGTACTACACAGGTAATAATACTGTACTACATAGAGAATAATACTGTACTACACAGGGAATAGTGCTGTACTACATAGAGAATAATACTGCACTACACGGGGAATAGTACTGCACTACATAGTGAATAGTACTGCACTACATAGGGAATAATACTGCACTACATAAGGAATAGTAATGCACTACATAGTGAATAGTACCTCACTACATAGGGAATAGTACTGCACGACATAGGGAATAGTACTGCACTACATAGGGAATAATACTGCACTACATAAGGAATAGTACCTCACTACATAGGGAATAGTACCTCACTACATAGTGAATAGTACCTCACTACATAGGGAATAGTACTGCACTACATAGGGAATAATACTGCACTACATAAGGAATAGTACTGCACTACATAGTGAATAGTACTGCACTACATAAGGAATAGTACTGCACTACATAGTGAATAGTACTGCACTACATAGTGAATAGTACTGCACTACATAGTGAATAGTACCTCACTACATAGGGAATAGTAGAACTGCACTACCCTGGTGCGTTACCCTGGTACATGTATGCATTACCCTGGTGCATTACCCTGGTACATTACCCTGGTGTATTACCCTGGTGCATTACCCTGGTGTGTTACCCTGGTGCATTTATACATTACCCTGGTACATTACCCTGGTGTGTTACCCTGGTGCATTTATACATTACCCTGGTACATTACCCTGGTGTGTTACCCTGGTGTATTACCCTGGTGCATTACCCCGGTGTGTTACCCAGGTGCATTACCCTGGTGCATCACCCTAGTACATTTATACATTACCCTGGTGCATTACCCTGGTGCATTACCCTGGTGCATTTATGCATTACTCTGGTACATTACCCTGGTACATTACCCTGGTGCATTACCCTGGTACGTTTATGCATTACCCTGGTGCATTACCCTGATGAATTTATACATTACCCTGGTTTATTTACACATGACCCTTGTTTATTGCCCTTGTGAATTCTCTCATTGCCCTGGTGCATTTATACACTACCCTGGTGTATTTACACACGACTCTTGTTTATTACCTTTGTGCATTCACACATTACCCTTGTGCATTACCCCGGTGCGTTGACTAATAGGCCAATTGACCAGTTAAGAGCCCTCCAAATGATCCTGATGAGCATATTAGCATTCTAATTACAAAGGGATTTGTGTGGATTACAACGATAGCTGTTTCCTCCTCCTCCGACGACGACGACGACAATGAGAAGGATGCTGATGATCGGGACGATTACAACCGTTTGTCATTCATTTTAATATCCGAACCCTGCACACGCTGATGTTCTCTTTTGATATTGCGATTAAATGAATTAATTATATCCTTCATTTATAAGCCATCCGCGGAACAAATGGCCAAATGCACGATCCATTACTGCCGAAATCAGAGCGACCAGATCAGGAAATGCATGTTGATGAAAGGCCTGGGTTAATTAATTGACTCCACTAATTGCCATGCTGTTTTTTTTTTATCAGCTAGCTGTGTTCCAGTTCCACATTTAAAGCTACGATCTGGATTTGTGTTTTCTGCCCAAGGGGGCAGCCCGCCTGCCCTCCACTTGGCTTGGTATAAGGAGGAGGATGACACAGTACACTACAAAGACTCAGTTGAGAAAACAACCTGATGTCGAGGAATGGTGCAGTTGCATTGAGCTCATTAGGCATTTATAGAATAGCTTGTATTATTCAACAATAATCAGTGGATAATCTATCATTAAAGGGGCAATCTGGGATTGGTACATCCATTATAAATTATATTATCCAACAATAATCCGTTGGTACTCTATCATTAAAGGGGCAATCTGGGATTGGTACATCCATTATAAATGATATTATCCAACAATAATCCGTGGGTACTCTATCATTAAAGGGGCAATCTGGGATTGGTACATCCATTATAAATTATATTATCCAACAATAATCCGTGGGTACTCTATCATTAAAGGGGCAATCTGGGATTGGTACATTCATTATAAATTATATTATTCAACAATAATCAGTGGATAATCTATCATTAAAGGGGCAATCTGGGATTGGTACATCCATTATAAATGATATTATCCAACAATAATCCGTGGGTACTCTATCATTAAAGGGGCAATCTGGGATTGGTACATCCATTATAAACTATATTATTGAAGAACCAATGGGTTCTGTATGTATACATCATTAATTGGAAATGTCACTAAACAGCATGGAGTAAATAGCCCTTTAATAGCCCCTCTTGCAACCTGTTGGCTGGGTCTATCTCTGATGATCTCTTCTCCCACTCAGATGGACTGTCACTACTCCTCCACTGAATATCAATCCCCTCTGCAGCAATCTGCCCCAACAAACACGAGCCAGCCAGCGTTGGACGGCTTCACTCAATCCCACATTTTGCAGTCAGTGGAATTTGAGAGTGACTGCGTATAAACCCAAACCTTTACTTATACATGCACATTCACCCTCGCCTTCATCAATCAGAGCTCGTGAAGATCTACCTCTCTCTGGCTGCTGTCTGAAACGGCACCCCTTTTTTCCTTTAGGTCAAAAGTAGTGCACTGCCATAGGGAATAGGGCGTACTTTGGGACCCTTGCCCTTACCTCTGTTTGCCTCGACTCACCAGATTGGTTTTCAGCTTCTCGTGGATTGATTGATAAAAAGAAACTTGAAGTAATGTGTTTGTCAATAAAGTTGCCACATGTGGGGAGAATCCTGGCTGCCTATTGGATCGACTACGGAAGGGGTGGGTTTTAATCTGGAGCAGTTCTAGCCTCCCGGTAGAGGAACACGAATGTCTGAACAACTGAGCCAACTGCTTAGAGTCTCAGCAAAGATTTGAGAGAAGTGGGGAGGAGAAGGGGGAGATAGAGTGTGTTTGTCTGTGTGAGAGAGAGAGAGAGAGAGAGAGAGAGAGAGAGAGGGGGACACAGAGAGAGAGAGAGAGGGAGAGAAAGAGAGAGAGAGAGAGAGAGAAAGAAAGAAAGAAAGAAAGAAAGAAAGAAAGAAAGAAAGAAAGAAAGAAAGAAAGGAGAAAGAGAGAAACAAAGAAGAGAGGAAGAGAGAGAGAAGAATCACATTTTAAAAGGATGTAATCTGGCAGAATAATTTATTGAGCTTCTGCAGCTCGGCAAAGTGTTTTGATAAATGGTACAAGTCACACTGAACCGTTATCAAAAGAGGAGTGGGGCGAGATGGAGAGAGAGGGAGAGAGGGAGCAAGAGAGAGAGAGAGAGAGAGAGATAGAAACAGAGAGAGAGAGAGAGAGAGAGAGAGGGAGCAAGAGAGAGAGGGAGCAAGAAAGAGAGAGAGGGAGCGAGAGAGAGAGAGAGAGATAGAAACAGAGAGAGGTACAGGCTGAGAAAAATACTGCAAATGTGTGCTTGACGTCATCCATTCTGTTGTGAAGGATGACAGCTTCAGATGGGAGGTTGGCGCAGCTGTTTTCTCTCTCGGGATGGACTTGCATTTGAATAAGGCCTATATAAAAACACTGTGAAAATCTATTCTCATTTCTTAAAATCTCCAACAACATTATTTCTCCTTGATGTGGAGTGCTGAGCTGTAGCAGGATGGAGGCCTGGGTACTGGACTAACCAGAGGAACTGGCCAGGCAGGTAGAATATATATATATATATATATATACACACCTGGAGAAATAAAATACTATTTATATCAAGGGAAGCTACTTTCACTTCCGTGGAGCTGTGTGACTGAAACCACATTATGTAAATTGTTGGTGTAGTTAAGAGGGACTGAAAGCACATTATGTAAATGGGTGATGTAGTTAAGAGGGACTGAAACCACATTATGTAAATGGGTGGTGTAGCAGAGGGACTGAAACCACATTATGTAAATGGGTGGTGTAGTTAAGAGGGACTGAAACCACATTATGTAAATGGGTGGTGTAGCAGAGGGACTGAAACCACATTATGTAAATGGGTGGTGTAGCAGAGGGACTGAAACCACATTATGTAAATGGGTGGTGTAGTTAAGAGGGACTGAAACCACATTATGTAAATGGGTGGTGTAGTTAAGAGGGACTGAAACCACATTATGTAAATGGGTGGTGTAGTTAAGAGGGACTGAAACCACATTATGTAAATGGTTGGTGTAGTTAAGAAGGACTGAAACCATGTTATGTAAACGGTTGGTGTAGCGGAGGGACTGAAACCACATTATGTAAACGGTTGTAGTTAAGAGGGACTGAAACCACATTATGTAAATGGGTGGTGTAGCAGAGGGACTGAAACCACATTATGTAAACGGGTGGTGTAGCAGAGGGACTGAAACCACATTATGTAAATGGGTGGTGTAGTTAAGAGGGACTGAAACCACATTATGTAAATGGGTGGTGTAGTTAAGAGGGACTGAAACCACATTATGTAAATGGTTGTAGTAAAGAAGGACTGAAACCACATTATGTAAATGGGTGGTGTAGTTAAGAGGGACTGAAACCACATTATGTAAATGGGTGGTGTAGTTAAGAGGGACTGAAACCACATTATGTAAATGGGTGGTGTAGCAGAGGGACTGAAACCACATTATGTAAATGAGTGGTGTAGCAGAGGGACTGAAACCACATTATGTAAATGGGTGGTGTAGTTAAGAGGGACTGAAACCACATTATGTAAATGGGTGGTGTAGCAGAGGGACTGAAACCACATTATGTAAATGGGTGGTGTAGCAGAAGGACTGAAACCACATTATGTAAATGGGTGGTGTAGCAGAGGGACTGAAACCACATTATGTAAATGGGTGGTGTAGCAGAGGGACTGAAACCACGTTATGTAAATGGATGGTGTAGTTAAGAGGGACTGAAACCACATTATGTAAATGGTTGTAGTTAAGAAGGACTGAAACCACATTATGTAAATGGGTGGTGTAGTTAAGAGGGACTGAAACCACATTATGTAAATGGGTGGTGTAGCAGAGGGACTGAAACCACATTATGTAAATGGGTGGTGTAGTTAAGAGGGACTGAAACCACATTATGTAAATGGGTGGTGTAGCAGAGGGACTGAAACCACATTATGTAAATGGGTGGTGTAGCAGAGGGACTGAAACCACATTATGTAAATGGGTGGTGTAGTTAAGAGGGACTGAAACCACATTATGTAAATGGGTGGTGTAGTTAAGAGGGACTGAAACCACATTATGTAAATGGGTGGTGTAGTTAAGAGGGACTGAAACCACATTATGTAAATGGTTGGTGTAGTTAAGAGGGACTGAAACCACATTATGTAAATGGGTGGTGTAGCAGAGGGACTGAAACCACATTATGTAAACGGTTGTAGTTAAGAGGGACTGAAACCACATTATGTAAACGGTTGGTGTAGTTAAGAAGGACTGAAACCATGTTATGTAAACGGTTGGTGTAGCAGAGGGACTGAAACCACATTATGTAAACGGTTGTAGTTAAGAGGGACTGAAACCACATTATGTAAATGGGTGGTGTAGCAGAGGGACTGAAACCACATTATGTAAATGGGTGGTGTAGTTAAGAGGGACTGAAACCACGTTATGTAAATGGTTGTAGTTAAGAAGGACTGAAACCACATTATGTAAATGGTTGTAGTTAAGAAGGACTGAAACCACATTATGTAAATGGGTGGTGTAGCAGAGGGACTGAAACCACATTACGTAAATGGGTGGTGTAGCAGAGGGACTTAAACCACGTTATGTAAATGGATGGTGTAGTTAAGAAGGACTGAAACCACATTATGTAAATGGGTGGTGTAGCAGAGGGACTGAAACCACATTATGTAAATGGGTGGTGTAGTTAAGAGGGACTGAAACCACATTATGTAAATGGTTGTAGTTAAGAGGGACTGAAACCACATTATGTAAACGGTTGGTGTAGTTAAGAGGGATTGAAACCACATTATGTAAATGGGTGGTGTAGTTAAGAGGGACTGAAACCACATTATGTAAATTGGTGGTGTAGTTAAGAGGGACTGAAACCACATTATGTAAATGGGTGGTGTAGTTAAGAGGGACTGAAACCACATTATGTAAATGGGTGGTGTAGTTAAGAGGGACTGAAACCACGTTATTTAAATGGGTGGTGTAGTTAAGAGGGACTGAAACCACATTATGTAAATGGTTGGTGTATCAGAGGGACTGAAACCACATGATGTAAATGAGTGGTGTAGTTAAGAGGGACTGAAACCACATTATGTAAACGGTTGGTATAGTTAAGAGGGACTGAAACCACATTATGTAAACGGTTGGTGTAGTTAAGAGGGACTGAAACCACATTATGTAAATGGGTGGTGTAGTTAAGAGGGACTGAAACCACATTATGTAAACGGTTGTAGTTAAGAGGGACTGAAACCACATTATGTAAATAGTTGTAGTTAAGAGGGACTGAAACCACATTATGTAAATGGGTGGTGTAGTTAAGAGGGACTGAAACCACATTATGTAAACGGTTGTAGTTAAGAGGGACTGAAACCACATTATGTAAATAGTTGTAGTTAAGAGGGACTGAAACCACATTATGTAAATGGGTGGTGTAGTTAAGAGGGACTGAAACCACATTATGTAAATGGGTGGTGTAGTTAAGAGGGACTGAAACCACATTATGTAAACGGTTGTAGTTAAGAGGGACTGAAACCACATTATGTAAACGGTTGTAGTTAAGAGGGACTGAAACCACATTATGTAAACGGTTGTAGTTAAGAGGGACTGAAACCACATTATGTAAATGGGGGGTGTAGTTAAGAGGGACTGAAACCACATTATTTAAATGGGTGGTGTAGTTAAGAAGGACTGAAACCACATTATGTAAATGGGTGGTGTATCAGTGGGACTGAAACCACATTATGTAAATGGGTGGTGTAGTTAAGAGGGACTGAAACCACATTATGTTAACGGTTGGTGTAGTTAAGAGGGACTGAAACCACATTATGTAAATGGGTGGTGTATCAGTGGGACTGAAACCACATTATGTAAATGGGTGGTGTAGTTAAGAGGGACTGAAACCACGTTATGTAAATGGTTGTAGTTAAGAAGGACTGAAACCACATTATGTAAATGGTTGTAGTTAAGAAGGACTGAAACCACATTATGTAAATGGGTGGTGTAGCAGAGGGACTGAAACCACATTACGTAAATGGGTGGTGTAGCAGAGGGACTTAAACCACGTTATGTAAATGGATGGTGTAGTTAAGAAGGACTGAAACCACATTATGTAAATGGGTGGTGTAGCAGAGGGACTGAAACCACATTATGTAAATGGGTGGTGTAGTTAAGAGGGACTGAAACCACATTATGTAAATGGTTGTAGTTAAGAGGGACTGAAACCACATTATGTAAACGGTTGGTGTAGTTAAGAGGGATTGAAACCACATTATGTAAATGGGTGGTGTAGTTAAGAGGGACTGAAACCACATTATGTAAATTGGTGGTGTAGTTAAGAGGGACTGAAACCACATTATGTAAATGGGTGGTGTAGTTAAGAGGGACTGAAACCACATTATGTAAATGGGTGGTGTAGTTAAGAGGGACTGAAACCACGTTATTTAAATGGGTGGTGTAGTTAAGAGGGACTGAAACCACATTATGTAAATGGTTGGTGTATCAGAGGGACTGAAACCACATGATGTAAATGAGTGGTGTAGTTAAGAGGGACTGAAACCACATTATGTAAACGGTTGGTATAGTTAAGAGGGACTGAAACCACATTATGTAAACGGTTGGTGTAGTTAAGAGGGACTGAAACCACATTATGTAAATGGGTGGTGTAGTTAAGAGGGACTGAAACCACATTATGTAAACGGTTGTAGTTAAGAGGGACTGAAACCACATTATGTAAATAGTTGTAGTTAAGAGGGACTGAAACCACATTATGTAAATGGGTGGTGTAGTTAAGAGGGACTGAAACCACATTATGTAAACGGTTGTAGTTAAGAGGGACTGAAACCACATTATGTAAATAGTTGTAGTTAAGAGGGACTGAAACCACATTATGTAAATGGGTGGTGTAGTTAAGAGGGACTGAAACCACATTATGTAAATGGGTGGTGTAGTTAAGAGGGACTGAAACCACATTATGTAAACGGTTGTAGTTAAGAGGGACTGAAACCACATTATGTAAACGGTTGTAGTTAAGAGGGACTGAAACCACATTATGTAAACGGTTGTAGTTAAGAGGGACTGAAACCACATTATGTAAATGGGGGGTGTAGTTAAGAGGGACTGAAACCACATTATTTAAATGGGTGGTGTAGTTAAGAAGGACTGAAACCACATTATGTAAATGGGTGGTGTATCAGTGGGACTGAAACCACATTATGTAAATGGGTGGTGTAGTTAAGAGGGACTGAAACCACATTATGTTAACGGTTGGTGTAGTTAAGAGGGACTGAAACCACATTATGTAAATGGGTGGTGTATCAGTGGGACTGAAACCACATTATGTAAATGGGTGGTGTAGTTAAGAGGGACTGAAACCACATTATGTTAACGGTTGGTGTAGTTAAGAGGGACTGAAACCACATTATGTAAATGGGTTGTGTAGCAGAGGGACTGAAACCACATTATGTAAATGGGTGGTGTAGTTAACAGGGACTGAAACCACATTATGTAAATGGGTGGTGTAGTTAAGAGGGACTGAAACCACATTATGTAAATGGGTGGTGTAGTTAAGAAGGACGGGGCGGCAGGGTAGCCTAGTGGTTAGAGCGTTGGACTAGTAACCGGAAGGTTGCGAGTTCAAACTCCCGAGCTGACAAGGTACAAATCTGTCGTTCTGCCCCTGAACAGGCAGTTAACCCACTGTTCCCAGGCCGTCATTGAAAATAAGAATTTGTTCTTAACTGACTTGCCTGGTTAAATAAAGGTAAAAAAAAAAAAAAAAAAGGGACTGAAACCACGTTATTTAAATGGGTGGTGTAGTTAAGAGGGACTGAAACCACATTATGTAAATGGTTGTAGTTAAGAAGGACTGAAACCATGTTATGTAAACGGTTGGTGTAGCAGAGGGACTGAAACCACATTATGTTAACGGTTGGTGTAGTTAAGAGGGACTGAAACCACATTATGTAAATGGATGGTGTATCAGTGGGACTGAAACCACATTATGTAAATGGGTGGTGTAGTTAAGAGGGACTGAAACCACATTATGTTAATGGTTGGTGTAGTTAATTGGGACTGAAACCACATTATGTAAATGGGTGGTGTAGCAGAGGGACTGAAACCACATTATGTAAACGGTTGTAGTTAAGAGGGACTGAAACCACATTATGTAAATGGGTGGTGTAGTTAAGAGGGACTGAAACCACATTATGTAAATGGGTGGTGTAGTTAAGATGGACTGAAACCACATTATGTAAATGGTTGGTGTAGTTAAGAGGGACTGAAACCACATTATGTAAATGGGTGGTGTAGCAGAGGGACTGAAACCACATTATGTAAATGGGTGGTGTAGTTAAGAGGGACTGAAACCACATTATGTAAATGGGTGGTGTAGCAGAGGGACTGAAACCACATTATGTAAATGGGTGGTGTAGTTAAGAGGGACTGAAACCACATTATGTAAATGGGTGGTGTAGTTAAGAGGGACTGAAACCACGTTATTGAAATGGTTGTGTGTCAAGTCAAATCAAATCAAATTGTATTGGTCACATACACATGGTTAGAAGATGTTAATGCGAGTGTAGCGAAATGCTTGTGCTTCTAGTTTCCGACTGTATAGTAACATCTAACAATTCCACAACAACTAATTCCACAACAAATACACACAAATCTAAGTAAAGGGATGGAATAAGAATCGATACATATAAATATATGGATGGGCCACGACCGACCGACATAGACGAGATGCAATAGATGGTATAAAATACAGTATATTGATAGACGAGATGCAATAGATGGTATAAAGTACAGTATATTGATAGACGAGATGCAATAGATGGTATAAAGTACAGTATATCGATAGACGAGATGCAATAGATGGTATAAAGTACAGTATATTGATAGACGAGATGCAATAGATGGTATAAAGTACAGTATATTGATAGACGAGATGCAATAGAAGGTATAAAATACAGTATATTGATAGACGAGATGCAATAGATGGTATAAAGTACAGTATATTGATAGACGAGATGCAATAGATGGTATAAAATACAGTATATTGATAGACGAGATGCAATAGATGGTATAAAGTACAGTATATTGATAGACGAGATGCAATAGATGGTATAAAATACAGTATATTGATAGACGAGATGCAATAGATGGTATAAAGTACAGTATATTCATAGACGAGATGCAATAGATGGTATAAAGTACAGTATATTGATAGACGAGATGCAATAGAAGGTATAAAATACAGTATATTGATAGACGAGATGCAATAGATGGTATAAAATACAGTATATTGATAGACGAGATGCAATAGATGGTATAAAATACAGTATATTGATAGACGAGATGCAATAGATGGTATAAAATACAGTATATTGATAGACGAGATGCAATAGATGGTATAAAATACAGTATATATTCATAGACGAGATGCAATAGATGGTATAAAGTACAGTATATATTCATAGACGAGATGCAATAGATGGTATAAAGTACAGTATATTGATAGACGAGATGCAATAGATGGTATAAAGTACAGTATATTGATAGACGAGATGCAATAGATGGTATAAAATACAGTATATATTCATAGACGAGATGCAATAGATGGTATAAAGTACAGTATATTGATAGACGAGATGCAATAGATGGTATAAAGTACAGTATATTGATAGACGAGATGCAATAGATGGTATAAAATACAGTATATTCATAGACGAGATGCAATAGATGGTATAAAATACAGTATATTGATAGACGAGATGCAATAGAAGGTATAAAATACAGTATATATTGATAGACGAGATGCAATAGATGGTATAAAATACAGTATATTGATAGACGAGATGCAATAGATGGTATAAAATACAGTATATTCATAGACGAGATGCAATAGATGGAATGAAATACAGTATATTGATAGACGAGATGCAATAGATGGTATAAAGTACAGTATATTGATAGACGAGATGCAATAGATGGTATAAAATACAGTATATTCATAGACGAGATGCAATAGATGGTATGAAATACAGTATATTGATAGACGAGATGCAATAGATGGTATAAAATACAGTATATTGATAGACGAGATGCAATAGAAGGTATAAAATACAGTATATTGATAGACGAGATGCAATAGATGGTATAAAATACAGTATATTGATAGACGAGATGCAATAGATGGTATAAAATACAGTATATTGATAGACGAGATGCAATAGATGGTATAAAATACAGTATATTGATAGACGAGATGCAATAGATGGTATAAAATACAGTATATATTCATAGACGAGATGCAATAGATGGTATAAAGTACAGTATATATTCATAGACGAGATGCAATAGATGGTATAAAATACAGTATATATTGATAGACGAGATGCAATAGAAGGTATAAAATACAGTATATTGATAGACGAGATGCAATAGATGGTTTAAAATACAGTATATTGATAGATGAGATGCAATAGATGGTATAAAGTACAGTATATTGATAGACGAGATGCAATAGATGGTATAAAATACAGTATATATTGATAGACGAGATGCAATAGATGGTATAAAATACAGTATATTGATAGACGAGATGCAATAGATGGTATAAAATACAGTATATTCATAGACGAGATGCAATAGATGGAATGAAATACAGTATATTGATAGACGAGATGCAATAGATGGTATAAAGTACAGTATATTGATAGACGAGATGCAATAGATGGTATAAAATACAGTATATTCATAGACGAGATGCAATAGATGGTATGAAATACAGTATATTGATAGACGAGATGCAATAGATGGTATAAAATACAGTATATTCATAGACGAGATGCAATAGATGGTATAAAATATAGTATATTGATAGACGAGATGCAATAGAAGGTATGAAATACAGTATATTGATAGACGAGATGCAATAGAAGGTATAAAATACAGTATATTGATAGACGAGATGCAATAGATGGTATAAAATACAGTATATTGATAGACGAGATGCAATAGATGGTATAAAATACAGTATATTGATAGACGAGATGCAATAGAAGGTATAAAATATAGTATATTCATAGACGAGATGCAATAGATGGTATAAAATACAGTATATTCATAGACGAGATGCAATAGATGGTATAAAATACAGTATATTGATAGACGAGATGCAATAGAAGGTATAAAATACAGTATATTGATAGATGAGATGCAATAGATGGTATGAAATACAGTATATTGATAGACGAGATGCAATAGATGGTATAAAGTACAGTATATTGATAGACGAGATGCAATAGATGGTATAAAATACAGTATATTGATAGACGAGATGCAATAGATGGTATAAAATACAGTATATATTGATAGACGAGATGCAATAGATGGTATAAAATACAGTATATTGATAGACGAGATGCAATAGATGGTATAAAATACAGTATATTCATAGACGAGATGCAATAGATGGTATAAAATACAGTATATTCATAGACGAGATGCAATAGATGGTATAAAATACAGTATATTCATAGACGAGATGCAATAGATGGTATAAAATACAGTATATTCATAGACGAGATGCAATAGATGGTATAAAATACAGTATATTGATAGACGAGATGCAATAGATGGTATAAAATATAGTATATATTGATAGACGAGATGCAATAGATGGTATAAAATACAGTATATTGATAGACGAGATGCAATAGATGGTATAAAATACAGTATATTCATAGACGAGATGCAATAGATGGTATAAAATACAGTATATTCATAGACGAGATGCAATAGATGGTATAAAATACAGTATATTCATAGACGAGATGCAATAGATGGTATAAAATACAGTATATTCATAGACGAGATGCAATAGATGGTATAAAATACAGTATATTGATAGACGAGATGCAATAGATGGTATAAAATATAGTATATATTGATAGACGAGATGCAATAGATGGTATAAAGTACAGTATATTGATAGACGAGATGCAATAGATGGTATAAAATATAGTATATTGATAGACGAGATGCAATAGATGGTATAAAGTACAGTATATTGATAGACGAGATGCAATAGATGGTATAAAGTACAGTATATTGATAGACGAGATGCAATAGATGGTATGAAATACAGTATATTGATAGACGAGATGCAATAGATGGTATAAAATACAGTATATTCATAGACGAGATGCAATAGATGGTATGAAATACAGTATATTGATAGACGAGATGCAATAGAAGGTATAAAATACAGTATATTGATAGACGAGATGCAATAGATGGTATAAAATATAGTATATTGATAGACGAGATGCAACAGAAGGTATAAAATACAGTATATTGATAGACGAGATGCAACAGAAGGTATAAAATACAGTATATTCATAGACGAGATGCAATAGATGGTATAAAATATAGTATATTGATAGACGAGATGCAATAGATGGTATAAAATATAGTATATTGATAGACGAGATGCAATAGAAGGTATAAAATACAGTATATTCATAGACGAGATGCAATAGATGGTATAAAATATAGTATATTGATAGACGAGATGCAATAGATGGTATAAAATACAGTATATTGATAGACGAGATGCAATAGATGGTATAAAATACAGTATATTGATAGACGAGATGCAATAGAAGGTATAAAATACAGTATATTCATAGAAGAGATGCAATAGATGGTATAAAATATAGTATATTGATAGACGAGATGCAATAGATGGTATAAAATACAGTATATTGATAGACGAGATGCAATAGATGGTATAAAATACAGTATATATTGATAGACGAGATGCAATAGATGGTATAAAATACAGTATATTGATAGACGAGATGCAATAGATGGTATAAAGTACAGTATATTGATAGACGAGATGCAATAGATGGTATAAAATACAGTATATTGATAGACGAGATGCAATAGAAGGTATAAAATACAGTATATTCATAGAAGAGATGCAATAGATGGTATAAAATACAGTATATTGATAGACGAGATGCAATAGATGGTATAAAATACAGTATATTGATAGATGAGATGCAATAGATGGTATAAAATACAGTATATTGATAGACGAGATGCAATAGATGGTATAAAATACAGTATATTGATAGACGAGATGCAATAGATGGTATAAAATACAGTATATATTCATAGACGAGATGCAATAGATGGTATAAAATACAGTATATTGATAGACGAGATGCAATAGATGGTATAAAGTACAGTATATTCATAGACGAGATGCAATAGATGGTATAAAATACAGTATATTCATCTGGGATGAGTAATGTCAGGTATGTAGACATCATTATTAAAGTGGGGTTAATAGAGTGACTAGTGATCCATTCGTTAGAGTGGCCAATGATTTCACGTCTGTGTGTAGGCATACAGTGTGTGTGTTCTGGTCTGGTCTGTCTGGTCTCTGTCTGTCTGGTCTCTGTCTGTCTGGTCTGATCTGGTCTGTTCTCTGTCTGTCTGTTCTGTTCTGGTCTGGTGTCTGTCTGTCTGTTCTGATCTGGTCTGATCTGTCTGGTCTGTTCTGATCTGGTCTGATCTGGTCTGTTCTCTGTCTGTCTGTTCTGGTCTGGTCTGATCTGGTCTGTTCTCTGTCTGTCTGTTCTGGTCTGGTCTGTTCTCTGTCTGTCTGTTCTGGTCTGGTCTGATCTGGTCTCTGTCTGTCTGGTCTCTGTCTGTCTGTTCTGGTCTGATCTGTCTGGTCTCTGCCTGTCTGGTCTCTGTCTGTCTGGTCTCTGCCTGTCTGTTCTGGTCTGGTCTGTTCTGGTCTGGTGTCTGTCTGTCTGTTCTGGTCTGGTCTGATCTGTCTGGTCTCTGTCTGTCTGTTCTGGTCTGGTCTGATCTGTCTGGTCTCGTTCTGTCTGTTCTGGTCTGGTCTGATCTGTCTGGTCTCTGTCTGTCTGTTCTGTTCTGTTCTGGTCTGGTCTGATCTGTTCTGGTCTCTGTCTGTCTGTTCTGGCCTGTTCTGTTCTGGTCTGTTCTCTGTCTGGTCTCTGTCTGGTCTGGTCTCTGTCTGGTCTGGTCTTTGTCTGGTATGTTCTGGTCTGGTCTGTTCTGGTCTGTTCTGGTCTGGTCTGTTCTGGTCTGGTCTGGTCTGTTCTGGTCTGTCCCATTTCTGACTCCTGCTGTTGGCGCTGAATGTGCTGAAAGTGCATGAAAGACTGTGTGTTTATGTACCTTTGTGCTGGTGTGTGTGTGTGTGTGTGTGTGTAAATGTTTGTGTGTTTATGTAACTTTGTGCTGGTGTGTGTGTGTGTGTGTTTATGTAACTTTGTGCGTGCGCGTGTGCGTGTGTGTGTGTGTGTGTGTGTGTATGCACATGTTCCTGCATGTGTGTGGTGTATCAATTGGGGTGTGTGCATCAGTATAATTAAACAATAATTTTGCCCGTGTATGACATTTGAATAATGTTGTGAGCTAGCAGAGAGGAGCTGTCAGAAGATAATGACCAGACCTGTCAAAACAGCCCGTTAATGGAAGGTGACTGCTCGACACTACAATTAACACATTCAATATGAGCCGGTTTCACACCTGAAATGTTTTCTTCTTATAAGACACAGCTCTGTTTAGAGTGTGCCTGGTTGTTGTGAGTATTCATCACTAGAGACTGGGTTGACATGTATGTCCTGGGAGATGTATTTCCTGGGCAGATGTATTTCCTGGGGAGATGTATTTCCTGGGGAGATGTATGTCCTGGGAGATGTATTTCCTGGGGAGATGTATTTCCTGGGAGATGTATTTCCTGGGAGATGTATGTCCTGGGAGATGTATTTCCTGGGGAGATGTATGTCCTGGGAGATGTATTTCCTGGGAGATGTATTTCCTGGGAGATGTATGTCCTGGGAGATGTATTTCCTGGGGAGATGTATGTCCTGGGAGATGTATTTCCTGGGAGATGTATTTCCTGGGAGATGTATGTCCTGGGAGATGTATTTCCTGGGGAGATGTATTTCCTGGGGAGATGTATTTCCTGGGGAGATGTATTTCCTGGGGAGATGTATTTCCTGGGAGATGTATGTCCTGGGGAGATGTATTTCCTGGGGAGATGTATTTCCTGGGGAGATGTATTTCCTGGGGAGATGTATTTCCTGGGGAGATGTATTTCCTGGGGAGATGTATTTCCTGGGGAGATGTATTTCCTGGGAGATGTATGTCCTGGGGAGATGTATTTCCTGGGGAGATGTATTTCCTGGGGAGATGTATTTCCTGGGGAGATGTATGTCCTGGGAGATGTATTTCCTGTATTTCCTGGGAGATGTATTTCCTGGTAGATGTATTTCCTGTGAGATGTATTTCCTGGGGAGATGTATTACCTGGGAAATGTATTTCCTGTATTTCCTGGGAGATGTATTTCCTGGGAAATGTATTTCCTGTATTTCCTGGGGAGATGTATTTCCTGGGGAGATGTATTTCCTGGGAGATGTATTTCCTGGGTAGATGTATTTCCTGGGGAGATGTATGTCCTGGGAGATGTGTGTCCTGGGAGATGTATGTCCTGGGAGATGTATTTCCTGTATTTCCTGGGAGATGTATGTCCTGGGAGATGTATTTCCTGGGAGATGTATGTCCTGGGAGATGTATTTCCTGGGAGATGTATTTCCTGGGGAGATGTATTTCCTGTATTTCCTGGGAGATGTATTTCCTGGGAGATGTATTTCCTGTATTTCCTGGGAGATGTATTTCCTGGGAGATGTATTTCCTGGGGAGATGTATTTCCTGGGGAGATGTATTTCCTGGGGAGATGTATTTCCTGGGGAGATGTATTTCCTGGGAGATGTATGTCCTGGGGAGATGTATTTCCTGGGGAGATGTATTTCCTGGGGAGATGTATTTCCTGGGGAGATGTATTTCCTGGGGAGATGTATTTCCTGGGGAGATGTATTTCCTGGGAGATGTATGTCCTGGGGAGATGTATTTCCTGGGGAGATGTATTTCCTGGGGAGATGTATTTCCTGGGGAGATGTATGTCCTGGGAGATGTATTTCCTGTATTTCCTGGGAGATGTATTTCCTGGTAGATGTATTTCCTGTGAGATGTATTTCCTGGGGAGATGTATTACCTGGGAAATGTATTTCCTGTATTTCCTGGGAGATGTATTTCCTGGGAAATGTATTTCCTGTATTTCCTGGGGAGATGTATTTCCTGGGGAGATGTATTTCCTGGGAGATGTATTTCCTGGGTAGATGTATTTCCTGGGGAGATGTATGTCCTGGGAGATGTGTGTCCTGGGAGATGTATGTCCTGGGAGATGTATTTCCTGTATTTCCTGGGAGATGTATGTCCTGGGAGATGTATTTCCTGGGAGATGTATGTCCTGGGAGATGTATTTCCTGGGAGATGTATTTCCTGGGGAGATGTATTTCCTGTATTTCCTGGGAGATGTATTTCCTGGGAGATGTATTTCCTGTATTTCCTGGGAGATGTATTTCCTGGGAAATTTATTTCCTGTATTTCCTGGGGAGATGAATTTCCTGGGGAGATGTATTTCCTGGGAGATGTATTTCCTGGGGAGATGTATTTCCTGTATTTCCTGGGAGATGTATTTCCTGGGGAGATGTATTTCCTGGGAGATGTATTTCCTGGGAGATGTATGTCCTGGGAGATGTATTTCCTGGGGAGATGTATTTCCTGGGGAGATGTATTTCCTGGGGAGATGTATTTCCTGTATTTCCTGGGGAGATGTATTTCCTGGGGAGATGTATTTCCTGTATTTCCTGGGGAGATGTATTTCCTGTATTTCCTGGGAGATGTATTTCCTGGGGAGATGTATTTCCTGGGATATGTATTTCCTGGGATATGTATTTCCTGGGGAGATGTATTTCCTGGGATATGTATTTCCTGGGGAGATGTATTTCCTGGGAGATGTATTTCCTGTATTTCCTGGGAGATGTATTTCCTGTATTTCCTGGGAGATGTATTTCCTGGGGAGATGTTTTTCCTGGGAGATGTATTTCCTGGGATATGTATTTCCTGGGGAGATGTATTTCCTGGGATATGTATTTCCTGGGGAGATGTATTTCCTGGGAGATGTATTTCCTGTATTTCCTGGGAGATGTATTTCCTGTATTTCCTGGGAGATGTATTTCCTGGGGAGATGTATTTCCTGGGAGATGTATTTCCTGTATTTCCTGGGAGATGTATTTCCTGTATTTCCTGGGAGATGTATTTCCTGGGGAGATGTATTTCCTGGGATATGTATTTCCTGGGGAGATGTATTTCCTGGGAGATGTATTTCCTGTATTTCCTGGGAGATGTATTTCCTGTATTTCCTGGGAGATGTATTTCCTGGGGAGATGTATTTCCTGGGAGATGTATTTCCTGTATTACCTGGGGAGATGTATTTCCTGGGAGATGTATTACCTGGGGAGATGTATTTCCTGTATTTCCTGGGAGATGTATTTCCTGGGGAGATGTATTTCCTGGGGAGATGTATTTCCTGGGGAGATGTATTTCCTGGGGAGATTATTCCCTAAAGAATCACTACCTCCGCTTTATCGGTAGGGAACATGGGAAGGAAACATTGGTAGGGAACATGGGTAGGGAATATTGGTAGGGAACATTAGTAGGGGACATTAGTAGGGGTCATTAGTAGCGAACATAGCTGACATTGGAGACACAGTCCTACTCTCTCTGATGGCTTGGTGAGAGTGACGGGTACACAGAGTTTTCTGACACTAATTAAAATTGCAATTTGTTGAGTAATTGTTGTCTTTGTAAACAGTTTCGATGGCTGCGGAGCGCCGAGGGAAGAGCCCTGATTGGTTATTGATCATGAGACAGTCAGTACCTGGGCAGGACTGGAAATGGGCTGTTCAAGGTTGCAGAGGTCAGCCAGGCAGTCTGGTGTGTGTGTGTGTGTTTGTGTTTGACTGTGCACGTGTGCATGTGAATATGTGTCTGTGTACGTGTTTGTGTGCTTGTGTCAGGCAGTCTGTCTTCAGGAAAAATACAGCAGGAGAGAGAGAACAGCACATCACTCAGACAAAGACACGTGTACAGCACCCTACTAGAAACATCATAGATAGAACCTACAGACATGATACTAGAAACATCATAGATAGAACCTACAGACATGATACTAGAAACATCATGGATTGAACCTACAGACATGATACTAGAAACATCATGGATAGAACCTACAGACATGATACTAGAAACATCATGGATAGAACCTACAGACATGATACTAGAAACATCATGGATAGAACCTACAGACATGATACTAGAAACATCATGGATAGAACCTACAGACATGATACTAGAAACATCATGGATAGAACCTACAGACATGATACTAGAAACATCATGGATAGAACCTACAGACATGATACTAGAAACATCATGGATTGAACCTACAGACATGATACTGGAATGTTATTGGGAATGGTCAGTCCTTCTCCTGGTCCCAAATGGAACACTCTTCCCTTTATAGTGCACTACTTTAGACCAGGACTCATAGGGAATAGGGTACCATGTGGGCCTTTATAGTGAACTGCCTATAACCAGGACTCATAGGGAATAGGGTGCCATTTTGGGGACACACAAAGAAACAAGGGAAAATACAGGACGCTGAAAGTATATTGTGATAAAGATACAATTTACTACTTGAGTTTACAGTGCATTCAGAAAGTATTCAGACCCCTTGACTTTTTCCACAATTTGTTACGTTACAGCCTTTTTCTATAATAGATTTTTTTTTTTTTTTAAATATATATATATATCATCAATCTACACACAATTTTATTTAACCAGGCAAGTCAGTTAAGAACAAATTCTTATTTTCAATGACGGCCTAGGAACAGTGGGTTAACTGCCTGTTCAGGGGCAGAACGACAGATTTGTACCTTGTCAGCTCGGGGGTTTGAACTCACAACCTTCCGGTTACTAGTCCAACGCTCTAACCACTAGGCTACCCTGCCGCCCCAATAACAAAATGAAAACAGGTTTTTGGACATTTTTACAAATGTATAAAAAAATATATAAAAAATAACTTATTCATATCAGTATTCAGACCATATGAGATTTAAATTGTGGGAAAATTAAAATTGATCGGATATGATTTGGAAAGGCACACACCTGTCTATGTAGGTCCCACATTTGTATGTCAGAGCAAAAAACCAAGCCATGAGGCCGAAGGAATTATCCGTAGAGCTCCGAGACAGGATAGTGTCAAGCCCAGATCTGGGGAACGGTACCAAAACAAATGTCAGCAGCATTGCAGATCCCCAAGAACACAGTGGACTCCATCATTCTTATGGGAGAAGTTTGGAACCACCAATAATCTACCTAGAGCTGGCCACCCGGCCAAATTGAGCAATCTGGGGAGAAGGACCTTGGTCAGGGAGGTGACCAAGAACCCAATGGTCACTCTGACAGAGCTCCAGAGTTCTTCTGTGGAGATGGGAGAACCTTCCAGAAGGACAACCATCTCTGCAGCACTCCGCCAATCAGGCCTTTATGGTAGAGTGGCCAGACGGAAGCCACTCCTCAGTAAAAGGCACATGACAAGATTCTCTGGTCTGATGAAACCAAGATTAAACTCTTTGCCCTGAATGCCAAGCATCACGTCTGGAGGAAACCAGGCACCACTCATCACCTGGCCAATACCATCGTTATGGTGAATCATGGTGGAGGCAGAATCATGCTGTGGGGAAGTTTTTCAGCGGCAGAGACTGGGAGACCAGTCAGGATGGAGGGAAAGATTAACAGAACAAAGTACAGAGAGGTCCTTGATGAAAACCTGCTCCAGAGCGATCAGGACCTCAGACTGGGGCAAAAAATCACTTTCCAACAGGACAACAACCCTAAGCACACAGTCAATACAACGCAGGAGTGGCTTTGGGACAAGTCTCTGAATGTCCTTGAACTCGATCGAACATCTCTGGAGAGACCTGAAATTAGCTGTGCAGCGACGCTCCCCATCCAACCTGACAGAGCTTGAGAGGATCTGAGGAGAAGAATGGGAGAAACTCCTCAAGGTGTCCCAAGCTTGAGCAGCAGGGTAGCCTAGTGGTTAGAGCGTTGGACTAGTAACTGGAAAGTTGCAAGTTCAAATCCCCGAGCTGACAAGGTACAAATCTGTCGTTCTGCCCCTGAACAGGCAGTTAACCCACTGTTCTAGGCCGTCATTGAAAATAAGAATTTGTTCTTAACTGACTTGCCTAGTTAAATATAGGTAAAATAAAAAGAAGACCAGAGGCTGTAATTACTGCCAAAGGTGCTTCAACAAAGTACTGAGTACAGGATCTGAATACTTATGTAAATGTGGTATTTCAGTAATTGTTTTTCTTTGTTTTTTTGCATTGTTAATATGGGGTATTGTGATGTCATTATGGGGTATTGTGTGTAGATTGATGAGGGGGGAAAAAACAATTTAATACATTTTATAATAAGGCTGTAACATAACAAAATGTGGAAATGTCAAGGGGTCTGAATACTTTCTGAATGCACTGTATGGAGTTTATGTGAGGGGAAATATCTAGAGTACTTATATCTAATAGGGCTACGAAGTAAATGGAATAAAGGGAATTAAACACATCTTCCTGATAATGTCCTGTGTATCTAAAGGGAATTAAACACATCTTCCTGATAATGTCCTGTGTATCTAAAGGGAATACAACACATCTTCCTGATAATGTCCTGTGTATCTAAAGGGAATACATCTTCCTGATAATGTCCTGTGTATCTAAAGGGAATACAACACATCTTCCTGATAATGTCCTGTGTAGCTAAATACAACACATCTTCCTGATAATGTCCTGTGTATCTAAAGGGAATTAAACACATCTTCCTGATAATGTCCTGTGTATCTAAATACAACACATCTTCCTGATAATGTCCTGTGTAGCTAAATACAACACATCTTCCTGATAATGTCCTGTGTAGCTAAAGGTAATAAAACACATCTTCCTGATAATGTCCTGTGTATCTAAATACAACACATCTTCCTGATAATGTCCTGTGTATCTAAAGGTAATACAACACATCTTCCTGATAATGTCCTGTGTATCTAAATACAACACATCTTCCTGATAATGTCCTGTGTATCTAAAGGGAATTAAACACATCTTCCTGATAATGTCCTGTGTATCTAAAGGTAATACAACACATCTTCCTGATAATGTCCTGTGTATCTGAAGGGAATACAACACATCTTCCTGATAATGTCCTGTGTATCTAAAGGGAAAAAAACACATCTTCCTGATAATGTCCTGTGTATCTAAAGGGAAAAAAACACATCTTCCTGATAATGTCCTGTGTATCTAAAGGGAATACAACACATTGTCCTGATAATGTCATGTTTATCTAAAAGGAATAAAACACATCTTCCTGATAATGTCCTGTGTATCTAAAGGGAATACAACACATCTTCCTGATAATGTCCTGTGTATCTAAAGGGAATACAACACATCTTCCTGATAATGTCCTGTTTATCTAAAGAGAATACAACACATCTTCCTGATAACGTCCTGTGTATCTAAAGGGAATACAACACATCTTCCTGATAATGTCCTGTGTATCTAAAGGGAATACAACACATCTTCCTGATAATGTCCTGTGTATCTAAAGGGAATAAAACACATCTTCCTGATAATGTCCTGTGTAGCTAAATACAACACATCTTCCTGATAATGTCCTGTGTATCTAAAGGGAATACAACACATCTTCCTGATAATGTCCTGTGTATCTAAAGGGAATAAAACACATCTTCCTGATAATGTCCTGTGTAGCTAAATACAACACATCTTCCTGATAATGTCCTGTGTATCTAAAGGGAATACAACACATCTTCCTGATAATGTCCTGTTTATCTAAAGGAAATAAAACACATCTTCCTGATAATGTCCTGTGTATCTAAAGGGAATAAAACACATCTTCCTGATAATGTCCTGTGTATCTAAAGGGAATACAACACGTCTTCCTGATAATGTCCTGTGTATCTAAAGGGAATACAACACATCTTCCTGATAATGTCCTGTGTATCTAAAGGGAAAAAAACACATCTTCCTGATAAGGTCCTGTTTATCTAAAGGGAATACAACACATCTTCCTGATAATGTCCTGTGTATCTAAAGGGAAAAAAACACATCTTCCTGATAATGTCCTGTGTATCTAAAGGGAAAAAAACACATCTTCCTGATAATGTCCTGTGTATCTAAAGGGAATACAACACATTGTCCTGATAATGTCCTGTTTATCTAAAAGGAATAAAACACATCTTCCTGATAATGTCCTGTGTATCTAAAGGGAATACAACACATCTTCCTGATAATGTCCTGTGTATCTAAAGGGAATACAACACATCTTCCTGATAATGTCCTGTTTATCTAAAGAGAATACAACACATCTTCCTGATAACGTCCTGTGTATCTAAAGGGAATACAACACATCTTCCTGATAATGTCCTGTGTATCTAAAGGGAATACAACACATCTTCCTGATAATGTCCTGTGTATCTGAAGGGAATACAACACATCTTCCTGATAATGTCCTGTGTATCTAAAGGGAAAAAAACACATCTTCCTGATAATGTCCTGTGTATCTAAAGGGAAAAAAACACATCTTCCTGATAATGTCCTGTGTATCTAAAGGGAATACAACACATTGTCCTGATAATGTCATGTTTATCTAAAAGGAATAAAACACATCTTCCTGATAATGTCCTGTGTATCTAAAGGGAATACAACACATCTTCCTGATAATGTCCTGTGTATCTAAAGGGAATACAACACATCTTCCTGATAATGTCCTGTTTATCTAAAGAGAATACAACACATCTTCCTGATAACGTCCTGTGTATCTAAAGGGAATACAACACATCTTCCTGATAATGTCCTGTGTATCTAAAGGGAATACAACACATCTTCCTGATAATGTCCTGTGTATCTAAAGGGAATAAAACACATCTTCCTGATAATGTCCTGTGTAGCTAAATACAACACATCTTCCTGATAATGTCCTGTGTATCTAAAGGGAATACAACACATCTTCCTGATAATGTCCTGTGTATCTAAAGGGAATAAAACACATCTTCCTGATAATGTCCTGTGTAGCTAAATACAACACATCTTCCTGATAATGTCCTGTGTATCTAAAGGGAATACAACACATCTTCCTGATAATGTCCTGTTTATCTAAAGGAAATAAAACACATCTTCCTGATAATGTCCTGTGTATCTAAAGGGAATAAAACACATCTTCCTGATAATGTCCTGTGTATCTAAAGGGAATACAACACGTCTTCCTGATAATGTCCTGTGTATCTAAAGGGAATACAACACATCTTCCTGATAATGTCCTGTGTATCTAAAGGGAAAAAAACACATCTTCCTGATAAGGTCCTGTTTATCTAAAGGGAATACAACACATCTTCCTGATAATGTCCTGTGTATCTAAAGGGAAAAAAACACATCTTCCTGATAATGTCCTGTGTATCTAAAGGGAAAAAAACACATCTTCCTGATAATGTCCTGTGTATCTAAAGGGAATACAACACATTGTCCTGATAATGTCCTGTTTATCTAAAAGGAATAAAACACATCTTCCTGATAATGTCCTGTGTATCTAAAGGGAATACAACACATCTTCCTGATAATGTCCTGTGTATCTAAAGGGAATACAACACATCTTCCTGATAATGTCCTGTTTATCTAAAGAGAATACAACACATCTTCCTGATAACGTCCTGTGTATCTAAAGGGAATACAACACATCTTCCTGATAATGTCCTGTGTATCTAAAGGGAATACAACACATCTTCCTGATAATGTCCTGTGTATCTAAAGGGAAAAAAACACATCTTCCTGATAATGTCCTGTGTATCTAAAGGGAAAAAAACAAATCTTCCTGATAATGTCCTGTGTATCTAAAGGGAATACAACACATTGTCCTGATAATGTCATGTTTATCTAAAAGGAATAAAACACATCTTCCTGATAATGTCCTGTGTATCTAAAGGGAATACAACACATCTTCCTGATAATGTCCTGTGTATCTAAAGGGAATACAACACATCTTCCTGATAATGTCCTGTTTATCTAAAGAGAATACAACACATCTTCCTGATAACGTCCTGTGTATCTAAAGGGAATACAACACATCTTCCTGATAATGTCCTGTGTATCTAAAGGGAATACAACACATCTTCCTGATAATGTCCTGTGTATCTAAAGGGAATAAAACACATCTTCCTGATAATGTCCTGTGTAGCTAAATACAACACATCTTCCTGATAATGTCCTGTGTATCTAAAAGGAATACAACACATCTTCCTGATAATGTCCTGTGTATCTAAAGGGAATAAAACACATCTTCCTGATAATGTCCTGTGTAGCTAAATACAACACATCTTCCTGATAATGTCCTGTGTATCTAAAGGGAAAAAAACACATCTTCCTGATAATGTCCTGTGTATCTAAAGGGAATACAACACATTGTCCTGATAATGTCATGTTTATCTAAAAGGAATAAAACACATCTTCCTGATAATGTCCTGTGTATCTAAAGGGAATCCAACACATCTTCCTGATAATGTCCTGTGTATCTAAAGGGAATACAACACATCTTCCTGATAATGTCCTGTGTATCTAAAGGGAATAAAACACATCTTCCTGATAATGTCCTGTGTATCTAAAGGGAAAAAAACACATCTTCCTGATAATGTCCTGTGTATCTAAAGGGAAAAAAACACATCTTCCTGATAATGTCCTGTGTATCTAAAGGGAATACAACACATTGTCCTGATAATGTCATGTTTATCTAAAAGGAATAAAACACATCTTCCTGATAATGTCCTGTGTATCTAAAGGGAATACAACACATCTTCCTGATAATGTCCTGTGTATCTAAAGGGAATACAACACATCTTCCTGATAATGTCCTGTTTATCTAAAGAGAATACAACACATCTTCCTGATAACGTCCTGTGTATCTAAAGGGAATACAACACATCTTCCTGATAATGTCCTGTGTATCTAAAGGGAATACAACACATCTTCCTGATAATGTCCTGAGTATCTAAAGGGAATAAAACACATCTTCCTGATAATGTCCTGTGTAGCTAAATACAACACATCTTCCTGATAATGTCCTGTGTATCTAAAGGGAATACAACACATCTTCCTGATAATGTCCTGTGTATCTAAAGGGAATAAAACACATCTTCCTGATAAGGTCCTGTGTAGCTAAATACAACACATCTTCCTGATAATGTCCTGTGTATCTAAAGGGAATACAACACATCTTCCTGATAATGTCCTGTTTATCTAAAGGAAATAAAACACATCTTCCTGATAATGTCCTGTGTATCTAAAGGGAATAAAACACATCTTCCTGATAATGTCCTGTGTATCTAAAGGGAATACAACACGTCTTCCTGATAATGTCCTGTGTATCTAAAGGGAATACAACACATCTTCCTGATAATGTCCTGTGTATCTAAAGGGAAAAAAACACATCTTCCTGATAAGGTCCTGTTTATCTAAAGGGAATACAACACATCTTCCTGATAATGTCCTGTGTATCTAAAGGGAAAAAAACACATCTTCCTGATAATGTCCTGTGTATCTAAAGGGAAAAAAACACATCTTCCTGATAATGTCCTGTGTATCTAAAGGGAATACAACACATTGTCCTGATAATGTCCTGTTTATCTAAAAGGAATAAAACACATCTTCCTGATAATGTCCTGTGTATCTAAAGGGAATACAACACATCTTCCTGATAATGTCCTGTGTATCTAAAGGGAATACAACACATCTTCCTGATAATGTCCTGTTTATCTAAAGAGAATACAACACATCTTCCTGATAACGTCCTGTGTATCTAAAGGGAATACAACACATCTTCCTGATAATGTCCTGTGTATCTAAAGGGAATACAACACATCTTCCTGATAATGTCCTGTGTATCTAAAGGGAAAAAAACACATCTTCCTGATAATGTCCTGTGTATCTAAAGGGAAAAAAACAAATCTTCCTGATAATGTCCTGTGTATCTAAAGGGAATACAACACATTGTCCTGATAATGTCATGTTTATCTAAAAGGAATAAAACACATCTTCCTGATAATGTCCTGTGTATCTAAAGGGAATACAACACATCTTCCTGATAATGTCCTGTGTATCTAAAGGGAATACAACACATCTTCCTGATAATGTCCTGTTTATCTAAAGAGAATACAACACATCTTCCTGATAACGTCCTGTGTATCTAAAGGGAATACAACACATCTTCCTGATAATGTCCTGTGTATCTAAAGGGAATACAACACATCTTCCTGATAATGTCCTGTGTATCTAAAGGGAATAAAACACATCTTCCTGATAATGTCCTGTGTAGCTAAATACAACACATCTTCCTGATAATGTCCTGTGTATCTAAAGGGAATACAACACATCTTCCTGATAATGTCCTGTGTATCTAAAGGGAATAAAACACATCTTCCTGATAATGTCCTGTGTAGCTAAATACAACACATCTTCCTGATAATGTCCTGTGTATCTAAAGGGAATAAAACACATCTTCCTGATAATGTCCTGTGTATCTAAAGGGAATACAACACATCTTCCTGATAATGTCCTGTGTATCTAAAGGGAATACAACACATCTTCCTGATAATGTCCTGTGTATCTAAAGGGAATAAAACACATCTTCCTGATAATGTCCTGTGTATCTAAAGGGAATACAACACATCTTCCTGATAATGTCCTGTTTATCTAAAGAGAATACAACACATCTTCCTGATAACGTCCTGTGTATCTAAAGGGAATACAACACATCTTCCTGATAATGTCCTGTGTATCTAAAGGGAATACAACACATCTTCCTGATAATGTCCTGTGTATCTAAAGGGAATACAACACATCTTCCTGATAATGTCCTGTGTATCTAAAGGGAATACAACACATCTTCCTGATAATGTCCTGTTTATCTAAAGAGAATACAACACATCTTCCTGATAACGTCCTGTGTATCTAAAGGGAATACAACACATCTTCCTGATAATGTCCTGTGTATCTAAAGGGAATACAACACATCTTCCTGATAATGTCCTGTGTATCTAAAGGGAATAAAACACATCTTCCTGATAATGTCCTGTGTAGCTAAATACAACACATCTTCCTGATAATGTCCTGTGTATCTAAAGGGAATACAACACATCTTCCTGATAATGTCCTGTGTATCTAAAGGGAATAAAACACATCTTCCTGATAATGTCCTGTGTAGCTAAATACAACACATCTTCCTGATAATGTCCTGTGTATCTAAAGGGAATACAACACATCTTCCTGATAATGTCCTGTTTATCTAAAGGAAATAAAACACATCTTCCTGATAATGTCCTGTGTATCTAAAGGGAATAAAACACATCTTCCTGATAATGTCCTGTGTATCTAAAGGGAATACAACACGTCTTCCTGATAATGTCCTGTGTATCTAAAGGGAATACAACACATCTTCCTGATAATGTCCTGTGTATCTAAAGGGAATACAACACATCTTCCTGATAATGTCCTGTGTATCTAAAGGGAATACAACACATCTTCCTGATAATGTCCTGTTTATCTAAAGAGAATACAACACATCTTCCTGATA